>NC_135668.1:30849177-30932081 GCF_964188315.1 Podarcis muralis
CATGCTCAGCACTACCTGTTTTGATTTGAAGGGAAAGCAGCAATAAAGGACCCTTTCCAGCTCTGGAGTGCAGGGCCAGATTTTGCTTTTCCTACAAAGTAAAAAATTAAGCATGCTTTAAAAAAATAAAATAAAAACCAGTATTAACAATACATGTTGGGTTGGGGCTACAGAGGAAAACAAACATAAGAAGAGACCAATGACCCATCTAGTCCAGCATCTTGTTCTCACAGTGGCCAACCAGATGCCTATGGGGAACCAGCAAGCAAGATTTGAGCACTAGAGCACTCTCCCCTCCTGCAGTTTCTGTGGGAATGTTCAGGGAGGCAGGAGAGGATATATTGTTTATTGATATCCTTCCTAACTTGCACTAGCAAATTCTATAACTTAGCAGAGTTTTAACATTCCCCTTTAAATGCACAGTGGGTAGCTGATTGCAGGCTTGTTTAAGCTTCTCAATATAGATTCCTGGTAAGATCCCTTATTTCCCTCTTAAAAGAATAAACACGCCACAATCTTATTTAAGAGATATAAAAGTAGTTTACTCACAGTGTCATCAGTTCACAGATGGATCCCTGAAGGCAGACTTAGTTACAGATACATGTGATTCTATCCCATATGGAGATATTCTTTTTGTCCTCTGCTGTTGGCTATCTCTGGCTTAAAGGGTGCTCCAACGAAGAGAGAAAGTCAAAAAGAGAGAAAGATGGCTGCATGCCTTGTGCTTTTGTCACCTGCAAAAAAGGTC
The DNA here is from genome assembly GCF_964188315.1 of Podarcis muralis. NCBI lineage: Eukaryota > Metazoa > Chordata > Lepidosauria > Squamata > Lacertidae > Podarcis > Podarcis muralis. The sequence goes on from NC_135668.1 coordinate 30,849,926, forward strand.
ACACCCACCTCTAGACACATGCAAGAGGAAGGATGCTCCAGGACAGGAGGAAACAGGACGTTTTCAACTGGCTGGAACAAACATCCCCTTTTCATGTCCACTCTAGGAAAACTAGGAATGTTGTACAGTGGTACCTCTGGATACGAACGGGATCCGTTCCGGAGCCCCATTCGCATCCTGAAGTGAACACAACCCGTGTCTGCGCATGCGCAGGTCACTTCCACACATGCGCGTGACATCATTTTGAGCATATGCACATGCACATGCACGAGCGGTGAAACCCAGAAGTAATGTGTTCCGCTACTTCCGAGTCGCCGTGGAGCGTAACCTGAAAACGCTCAACCTGAAACTACTTCAACCTGAGGTATGACTGTACTTGACTGCTACTTATGTATCACATCCCACAGTTTCCAGCAGCTGGTCCAACCTTAATAGCTACTGATAACCTTAAAGGTAAAGGTAAAGGTACCCCTGCCCGTACGGGCCAGTCGTGTCCGACTCTAGGGTTGTGCGCCCATCTCACTTAAGAGGCCGGGGGCCAGCGCTGTCCAGAGACACTTCTGGGTCACGTGGCCAGCGTGACGAAGCTGCTCTGGCGAGGCAGCACCAGCGCAGCACACGGAAACGCCGTTTACCTTCCTGCTAGAAAGCAGTACCTATTTATCTACTTGCACTTTAGGGGTGCTTTCGAACTGCTAGGTGGGCAGGAGCTGGGACCGCAGACGGGAGCTCACCCCGCCGCGGGGATTCGAACCGCCGACCATGCGATCGGCAAGCCCTAGGCGCTGAGGATTTACCCACAGCGCCACCCGCGTCCCCTACTGATAACCTTAAGGTAAAGGTAAAGGTACCCCTGCCCGTATGGGCCAGTCTTGACAGACTCTAGGGTTGTGCGCCCATCTCACTCAAGAGGCCGGGGGCCAGCGCTGTCCAGAGACACTTCCGGGTCACGTGGCCAGCGTGACATCGCTGCTCTGGCGAGCCAGAGCCGCACACGGAAACGCTGTTTACCTTCCCGCTAGTAAGCGGTCCCTATTTATCTACTTGCACCCGGGGGTGCTTTCGAACTGCTAGGTTGGCAGGCGCTGGGACTGAGCAACGGGAGCGCACCCCGCCGCGGGGATTCGAACCGCCGACCTTTCGATCGGCAGGTCCTAGGCGCTGAGGCTTTTACCCACAGCGCCACCCGCGTCCCTTACTGATAACCTTACCTGCCATGAATTTGTCTAATCCTCATTGAAAGCCATCTAGGTTGGTTGACATCATGGCCTCTAGTGGGAGTGAGTTCCATGGTTTAACAATGCCCTGCATCACAAGCTGGTTGTTCCTTTCTGTGCAGTCATCCTGCAGCCTGGCAATCTGGGTGGAGTCCCTCCCCCAGTTGTGTGTTAGTTAACAAAAGACAATAGCAGAGTTGGGAGGGGAGGTTGCTAAGGTTACAGGGGGCATGATGTCACCACAGGAAAAAAATAGCCTTTTGTGTGAGGCACAGGTTGCAATTTTATCAAGGGTTTTTGGAAGAAGGGTGGGGCAATAGGTCATGCAGGCTGAGGGATGGACACACCGTGTGGAAAAGACCAAGAGATGGCATTTCGGCTGCTTTTGAATCCAATGCTGTGGAGAGCATGACTCTCTTGAGATGTGATGCTTGGAACCTTCTCTCCATCCAGACTCAGGGGTAAATATGTGTAAATAAACCATATTTCATAAAGACACTACAGTCTCTGCTGTGCCTCATTTTCCCCAAGGCAAACACAAACCCTGGCTGACTGCCAAGACCCCTGGAATTTCGCACTCCTCAGCAGAGAATGGGGTGGCTGGTAACAATATGTTCTCAATACCCCCTGAATAATATCAGCACCACAGAGATACAATGTTATTTCTGTTCTGGCTATGAGATGCGGATGTGACCTTCATTACGATGATTTTTTGCCAGTCACTTTAAGAGCTTCTCAGGACAATAGAGCTGGATACAGGCATTCTGAATGAATGAATGATGAATGAATGAACGAACCAACGAATGAATGATCCTAGCAGGATGTGACTGGGAAGTTTCACCAAGAGGGAGGATTTACTTTAAAAAGTGCCCTATATTGAACAAATGTTTACTGAACATATTATGATTCACATGATAGGGGCCCACAATTATGGAGAACAATGTTTAAAGCGCAGTAAAAAGGGCAGCTCTAGAACAGAGGAGCAGTTCCCAGAACCTGGGAAGCATCAGAATAGATCAGACATGCCCAAAGTCTATTTCGGGGGCCTAATCCAGCCCATTAAATCCGGCCCCTGTGGCAGTATATGTCCTGGGGTAAAATCCTTAAAAAAGCTCAACAACTTTCAACTTTGGTCGGCCCTCATGCATGTTCACTTCATCAAATCTGGCCCTCTTTGAAAAATGTTTGTGCACCCCTGGAATAGATGAAGAGCCTGTTGGATGAGGCCAGGGACCTATCCTGTACAGCATCCTGTTCTCACAGTGGCTGGCCCGGGTCAGGCCAAGATATTTTTGTGCCTGAAGTGAACTATAGTATGATTTGTTCCTCCCCACCAATGAAGAAGGGGTAAGTGAAGATCTACATGAGTAACAAGAGGGGAATAAAGATCTCCATTGGGATCTGCTGCCCCCACAGATCCTGTTGCCTGAGGTGGTCACCTCACCTTGCCTCATGAGTGGGCCAGCCCTGAGACAACCAGATACCTGTGGGAATCTGGCAACCCAAACAGAAGAGCACTCTCCCCTTCTGCCATTTCCAACAACTGGTATTCAGAAGCATTGCTGTCTCCAGCTGTGGAGGCAGAGCAGAGCCATCGTGGTTAAAAGCCTTCAGTGCCCCACCCCCTTCATGAATGTGTCCAATCCTGTTCTAAAGCCATCTAGGTTGGCGGCCATCACTGCCTCCTGCTGGAGCGAGTTCCATAGTTTAGCTACGCTCTGCAAAGTGTCCCAACTGGGAAAATTTGTTTCAGGATGAATTAATGAGAGATAGAAAAGAAATGGTTTCACTACTAACAGGGTTTATTCTTGGCTAATTGGGAGGGAAACATGAGAGATCTCATAAATGAATCACAGCTCTGGACTCTGAGGAACCCCACAAGGAGGGAGGGGAGCGGGGTTCTTTGGCAAATGATTATAGTACAGCATCAGATTCTTCTCCCTCTTCTCTTTTCCAAAGAAAAGAAATCTAGCAAAGGGTCTTTCTCCAGCAGAGACCAGAAACAACATCAGAAGAGCAAGAGATGTAAGAAGAGGACTTTGATTTACAACTTTTCTGACTTTTTTTTTTTTTTGCCAAGCAGCCCTAGGAAGCCTTGAGCAGTCCTGGACCAACCATGTTTATTTTAAATTTAAGACTGAGAAAATAATTCACAGACTCTGTGAATGAGCTGCACGCCTGCAGCTACTCCTAAATGCAAGAGTCCCTAGAGCTGTTCCTCCAGGACTTGTGGGTGGATGCATAAAATACCCTTTCTGAAGGATGTGGATGAAGCTAAAAGGGGTTAGAGAAGATTTGCAGTCAACCTATTTCTTTAATTTTAAGGGTGTTTTTAGTGTTGTGTAACAATGTGTTTTAACATAAATGTTGTGTTTTAATTGTTGTAAGTTGCCCTGGGACCTCAGGGTGATGGTTGAGTAATAAATTGTAATTATAATCAAAGGGGAGCTTGATAGGTTTGGGCATGGAGCTTCTGGGGCACTGCAACTAGGAAGTCAGATTGCTCAGTTAGGTAGAGCATGGGGCCAATGACACCAAGGTCGTAGGTTCTGTCCCTGTATGAGACAGCTGCATATTCCTGCATTTCAGGGTGTTGGACTAGATGATCCTCGGAGTCCCTTCCAAGACTACAGTTCTAGAATTCTATTATTCTAATAGAAGGTGAGAGGTGGGGATGTGCCAGATTTTGGTGCCACACAGGGCACCACTTCAATTTGAGACACCAAGGTCCGACTCTTGTAATAGCAGTAGTAAGGTAAAGGGAACCCTGACCATTAGGTCCAGTCATGACTGACTTTGGGGTTGCAGCGCTCATCTCGCTTTATCGGCCGAGGGAGCTGGCGTACAGCTTCCGGGTCATGTGGCCAGCATGACTAAGCCACTTCTGGCAAACCAGAGCAGCGCACGGAAACGGCGTTTACCTTCCTGCCAGAGCAATATCTATTTATCTACTTGCACTTTGACGTGCTTTCGAACTGCTAGGTTGGCAGGAGCTGGGACCGAACAACGGGAGCTCACCCCGTCGTCAGCAAGTCCTAGGCTCTGTGGTTTAACCCACAGCGCCACCCAGGTCCCTTCAATAGTAGTAGTAGTAATAATCATCATAATAATTTGAAAGATGGCTGTACTTGAAGATCCACAGCAAAGAAAGATGGTTTTCTTCTTAATACTAACCTCCACACTCCATATTTTTACATACTTCCAAATATTTGCAGGGGGCCTCCCTTCCTCAGCAAGGCTAACAGGATCTGGGTGTAACTCTGTTTTGGACCCATTGTTGAAATATGCTGGCATCTCTTTAAGGCTCTTTGTTCTCTAGTTGCTGTTGCTTCTATAAAACAAAGAAGACTCATGACATTGGCTCAAGTGACATCTCAGTAACGTTTGATATGGTGCCACATGGCGACACATCAGCGTTCCTCAATGTGAACTGTTGGCAAGGATGGGAAAAGTGTTAAAGCCTAGAGAGAATGATCAGAGATCAGCTACTCCTCCTGGCAGGCAAGGAATGCATTGAACAACAAAAGTTTTTCCCCCCTTCCTCTTAGGACCAATTATTTTTAGCTAGTGCTGTGCCAAAAATTTCTCCTGCTTTTTAAATTCATTTCGGCCATTCTCTATCAATTTATGAGAGAGAGAAAAATTACACTTGGAAATTATGAAAGGAGGGAGGGTTTTCTTTGTGTGTGAAATACTCTTGGATTGGGGTGCAGGGTTTTCGTTGTGCTTGCCATACTTTCAAGGTGGCTGTTTTGTGAGATTCCTCTCCTTCGTCCTGCAGAGCATCTGCCCTCTGCAGCCTTCCTGGCGGTGGTCATTTCCTGAAAAAACTCATGACCTCCTCAGTTGGGCTTTTCTGTTGGGATGGGAAGGTGGGGAGGCTGCCCACCAGTAGCCGTGATGGCCATGCTCTGCCTCCACTGTTGGAGATAGCAGTGCTTCTGAATAAGACCGCTTGCTGGAAACTGCAGAGGGGAGAGAGCACCTGTGCCGAGCCCTGCTTGCTTCTCTCCAGCTTCCCCTTTTGCACAAGAAGAGAGCAGGAAGCCAATTAGCCTGAGCACATCAGAGGAGCAGGGTCCCCTGGGCTCGCCACAAGCACACTCCAAACCTCAAAGCCAAATTAAAGAATGGTTTTTATTAAAATCCATGAACCAAGGAGCAAAAAGTCCCCCCTGAACGTTAAGAAAATAAGCATTAAAGAACTAGCAAACCTCTGGAACATCTGGGGGAGATGGCAGTGCTGTGCCCAAATCTGACCTTCAGCATCTCAGACGTTTTCTTCTCCTGCAAAAGAGGCTCCAATATTTCTGCTTCATTCTTAGGGCACTTTAGGATTTTATTGCGTGTGGGGGTCTTTCAGCTCACCTTGCCCTTTTGAGGTGGCTGAGGGCGGAGGGATGCTTTTAATTTCCACTTATCAGATTTCCCTGCCCTCTTGCAGCCTGCCTGGGCTCCCTGCACTTCCTGATCTGATTGGAAAGCCTCCCTGTGGGAGGAGTTGGCTTACCATGTCTGGTTGCCTCACCTCGAAAAAGATATTGTAGAGTTGGAAAAGGTTCAGGGGGAAAAAGAGCAACCAGAATGAATAAGGACATGGAGTGACTCTCCTACGAGGAAAGGTTTGGGGCCTTTTAGTTCAGAGAAAAGGCGAGGAAGAGGTGACATGATAAAATCGTGCATGGCATGGAGAAAATGACTAGGGGAAAGTTTTCCTCCCTCTCTCCTAATGCTAGAACTCATGGGCATCCGATGTAGCTGAATGTTGGAAGATTCAGAACAGATAAAAGAAAGCAGCACATGGTTAAACTATGAAAGTTGGTGGCCATGGCAGGAAGAAGTCATGGCCACCAACTAGGATGACTCTAAAACAGGACCAGACAAATTTGTGGAGCAGAGCACTATCAAAGGCTACTAGCCATGATGGTTGCACTCTGGCTACATAGTTGGAGCCAGTAATGTTTCTATCCATCCTTAAGGAAATCAGCCCTGAGTGCTCACTGGAAGGACAGATGGTGAAGCTGAGGCTCCAGTACTTTGGCCACCTCATGAGAAGAGAAGACTCCCTGGAAAAAACCCTGATGTTGGGAAAGATGGAGGACACAAAGAGAAGGGGACGACAGAGGACGAGATGGTTGGACAGTGTTCTTGAAGCTACGAACATGAGTTTGACCAAACTGCGGGAGGCAGTGGAGGACAGAAGTGCCTGGCGTGCTCTGGTCCATGGGGTCACGAAGAGTCGGACACGACTAAACGACTAAAGAACAACAACAACAATGTTTCTGGATACCAGCGAAAGGAGCTGACAGCCAGCAAGGTGAGCTCTGTCAGGGCAGGCTGGCCTCACACGGTGGTGGTCTCAATTGTAGTATTGCTGGCCTTCTGCAGAAGGAAGGCTATATTATTATTACAGCAACTCCATCATGTGACAGCTACACCAAGTTACTTAAGCCTTCCAAATTAGGTAACAGGAACACACACACACACACACATTCTTATTATTTTAAAAATGTGAACAACGTGATACTCTGGAATACTAACGAAGCCAGCTTGAGAAAAGCCCCTGCCACTGGCAAAGGCCCCATTCCATATGGTCTGACATAAAAATTATGCAAATCCATGCAAATGCAACTTGGCACCAAGAGGATACGATAGAACCAGTGGCACCGTATGGCAGTCATTTCAAAACGTTGTTTTGCCTTTGCTCATTAAATTACTCCTTAAAAGGCTGCTCAGATCCATCCGCTCAAGGACTTTCCTTTCCCACCAAACAGGCTCTGCTGCCCGCTTGGGGCTGGCGGGGGTGGGGGAGGGGCTGAAGCCTGCTGGGGAGGTGTGTGTTTGTTTTGGGTGGGGAGATGCCAGACTGAATGCAAAAAGGGTTGCCTGCAGGTTCTTCTTGCTTTCCTTCCATTTCCACTCTTTCTTTCCACTCTCAACCACACAAGGCCAGACCCAATGAAGCCGAACATTTGAAGATTCGGAATAGACAGAAGAAAGCCCTTCTGAATGCAGTGCACAGTTGTACTACGGAAGTCACTCCCACAGGAGCCAGGGATGGCCACCCACTTGGATGTCTTTAAAAGAGGACTCTCCTTCCTTTGAGGTTTTTAAGCAGAGGTTGGATAGCCATGGATGCTTTAGCTGAGATTCCTGCATTGCAGGACATTGGACAAGATGTCCCTTGGGGTCACGTCCAACTCTACAATTCTATGATTCTATGAAAGGGCCACTGGTAGGCATCCTCAGTCAGTTGGTTAGTCAGGGCCCCACTCTCCTCAGCCAGGGGAAAAGAAGCTGGAAAGGCAGAGAGCAGGTCTTGAAGGATGCACAGCCAAGATGGTCCCTCAAGATAGTCTCTATTGCATGTGGAAACCTGGAAGGGGGGCATGGATCAGTGGGAGGATTAGTGTGCATGAGGTGGGCATAAGCCAGCTGTTTGTGTACGTTCAAGGGTATAACACATAATAAAAATACTCTGTGAATCTCAGATCCTTAGTTGTGGGGAATCTCCATGTGGAGCCCTGTATTGTGCCTTAGCTACTGAACCTACCCCATGGCATATGAGACAGGTAGACTCACACTTCTTTTTCACCCGTGTTTGCCCCCCTCCCCATAACTGGGAAATGACTATGGCTTTGAGCACATGCTTTGAGGGCAGAAGGTCCCAGGTACAATCCCCAATAGCATCTCCAGGTAGGGCTGGGAGAGACTCTGGAGGGCTGTTGCTGCTAGTTTATGTAGACAACCCTAAGCTAGATGGAGCAATGGGTCTGGCTCAGCATAAAACAGTTCCCTATTTTCCTAAGGAGCAGTGGAGTATGACTCACAGGAATACAAACCAGGACCAGCCCAAGACATATTGGCACCTGAGGCGAACCACACAATGGAACCCCGCTGCCAGGGAAGAAAGGGTGATTGAAGTTCTTCATTAGGAACAAGAGTGGAAGAAAGATTTGCAGCCCCTGTGGATACTCCCTCCTGAGGTAGTTTCCCCACCACACCTCATGGGTGAACTGGCCCTTATAAAAACCCAAAAAGCAGTGGGCTCTGGGTTTCCCCTCCTTCCTTGGTTTCTCTCCTGTCTTCATCTCCAGCACCTGAACCTGCTCCCCAGCTGCATTTCTATCTGCTCTAGATAGGATGTGGGTTTTAAGGGCTCCTCCAGGCATCCTTTTTTATTTCACGTTCATAAGGAGTTGTGCTCATGATGCTACTGAGGCGGTCGCACACAATCCCACTTTCAATACACTTTGCACCTGCAAATGTTTTGGAGCAATCCCACCGCTTCACCTCCAATCAGGGTATATCCCATAACTTCCTGCTTAAATCCTCTAACTGTCCATACCACAATTTTCTTTTGGGGTGTGTGGAAATGTTCCACTCCCATGGCACTACAGCCCCTCTGCACAGCAATCACATTTCGGCATAGTCAGGTAAGCATCACAGAAGCAGCGAAAACAGAATAATCCCACCACCAATACACTATTACTGTACTGTGTCAAGAACATGTTGTGGGATTCACCCTAAGGAAGAGCCCTAGCATTCTTCTTGACCTATGCTGGGCACAGGGGGCATCTCAGTGTCACAGTGCCCCATTGAGTCTAAGTACCCCCCCTTTTAATACAGTGATATAAGGGCTGACTGTGATTCCAGCATTGCAGAGGGTTAGACCAGTTGACTCTTGGGGTCTCTTCCAACTCTAAAATTCCATGATTCTATTCTTCTCCTCCTCAGAGGTCCCCTGTTGCTTTGAAAGTCTCATTATCCTTCCTAAAATGTGTGGTGTTTTCATTGAACCCAGAGTGCAGGCTCATCTCATCTCAGAGGCGCTTCGTGTATTTTATCATTATTTTTTATGCTAGTACAATTCTGATTCTGTATTCTCTCCTTGACATTTCCTCTAAAAACTAGTTCACACCGAAACATCTAATCTAATCCAGGAGTTCCGCCTTGATCAAATATGCATGTACTACACTCGGCTCACAGGGGCTGACAGGCTGATCCAGCCGTCCTGCTCCACTTGCTGAGTGCCTGCTTACACCAGCGTAACACCAGCACAATATTGTTATGAATACTTTGCACTTCCAGCAGCAAAAGGGAACAGTGAAAAATAAACCCACAGCAGGTAATGTAACAAGACCAGCAGGCCTCAAAAAGTATATTGTAGAGTTGGAAAATCTTCCGAAAAGGGCCGCCGAAATGATCAAGGGGACAGAGTGATTCCCCTATGAAGACAAGCTGCAGCGTTTGGGACCTTTTTAGTTTAGAGAACAGGCGAGTAAGAAGTAACACAATAGAAGTTCATAAAATTACACATGGCATGGAGAAATGGGATTGATAAAGACTTTTCTTTCCCTCTTATAGCATTAGAACTCGTGGACATCCAATAAAGCTGAATGTTGGAAGATTTAGGACAGATAAAAGAAAAGACAGTATTTCACATAGTGCAAAGTTAATCTATGGAACTCACTCCCCCAGGAGGCAGGGAAGGCCACCAATTTGGATGCCTTTAAAAAAGAATTAGAAAAATTCATGGAGGTAAGGGCTATTAATGTCTACTTGCCATGATGGCTATGCTCTGCCTCCACAGCTGGAGGCAGCAATGCTTCTAAATATCACATGCCCTCCAACATTTATCCCATGAAAACAGGGACCTCCTAAGGAAAAGTGGGACATTCCGGGATAAAATCAGAAACCAGGATGGCTTCTGTAAATCTAGGACTGTCCCTGGAAAATAGGGACACTTGGAGAGTTTGCCATCCAATACCTTTGCATTTGCATTTGAGTTTTGTTGTCATGCGTTTCAACCCAGCTTCCCATTCTTTCAAGAGCATTTTGCATTTCACTCCTGACTTATTCAGTCTTAGCTGTCCGTCCCAGTCTTTTGCCACCTGCAAATCTGTTAAGGCTTCTCTTCACCCCTTCATTAAAATCATTGATAAAAACGTTGATGAGTACCAGGCCCAGTACCGAGCCCTGGGGACGCCACTCAAAGCTGCTTCTATAGTGTGATGATTGAACAGAGCTTCTTTGAGCATTTTTGGAACAGAGGAATATAGACCACTAGACCAGTGTTTCCCAACCTTGTGCCTCCAGCTGTTTTTGGCCTACAATTCCCATCATCCCTTGCCACTGGTCTTGCTAGTCAGGGATGATGGGAGTTGTAGGCCAAAAACATCTGGAGGCACAAGGTTGGGAAACACTGCACTAGACCATCCATCTTTGTGTTTTCTGCACTGGCCTAACAGATCACTGCTATTTCCCCAGGCAAGAACAAGTTTTAGAAGATCTCTGAAGAGGAAGCAGTGTCCAGAGAGCTTGATCTGCTCTCCTTCTTATACTTTTCAGTTTTCATTCAGCAGGTTGTTTATTGGTTGGGTTGTTTGACTTTTAAGGCGCCTCCAAGGTACATAAAGCATTTAACTGCTGAGAGTTCGGACCCATTTACTTTGATCCCCTCAGAAATTATATTGCTCTCCTAGCCCTCCTCTGTTTGGCTTTTCTCTGTTTCCTTGATGTTGACAGAGGGACTGGGTTATTTAGACATGGGATGGGCTGGCCGTGGGGTGGGGGAAGCAGGGGAGGAAGCTGTCCTCCTTGATGTGGCATGGATCAATTTCAGGAGTCAATACAAAAAGCCTGTCAGCCAACAAAAGAGAAGAGATGGATTGTAGACAATGAATGTAACATGAACAACACAGTTCTGGGTATTCCAGGTGGAGGACACTCCCTACAGAGTAGCAGGAAGTGATGTCATCATGATGCTTGGAGGCTAGGATGGTGACATGTTGTTGCCCACTCTGCACCCTAAGAGCCCAGGGAAGGCTGCAAGTTTTAAAAATACAACTGTAAAGTGATTTCAAACACTAGAATAGGATAGGTCCTAATATATATATATTTCAGGTGTGGAAGGCCAGGGTAAAGAGATGTGTCTGCAGTTCAACATGAAAGCTGGATGCTGGAGGTGTCAGATGCATCTCTGTGGGGAGGGAATTCCACAACGTTGATGCTGCCACAGAGAAGCTCCTCTCTCACAAAGTTTTGAGGGTGGCGGAGCTACTAAGAGGGTTCACCTCTGCTCATCTCAACACCCAAGAGAGTCTGTAGGGAAGGAGACAGGTTCTCAGATATTTGGGGCCTTGGTCATTTAGTGCATTAGATACCAAGTTGAATACCTTGAATTAGGCTCCCAAATGATATGGAAACCAGGGCAGCTGTTGGAAAACAGATGTTATATGAATGTAATCCTAGCCATTATTTTGGTTAATGCGTTCTGGACTTGTTGACATTTCCGAGTCATCTTCAAGGGCTGCCCCACATAGAGTGCATTGCAATAACCCAGTAGAAAGTGAGCAAGCTCCAGCAAATGTCAAGATAGCATAACCTTCCTTTTCCCAGTCTTTGGAAGCATACTGGGCTGCTGGCAGCTTTTCACTAGTCTGGGAATGCTCTCCACTAGTTAGATGTGTGATAATGCATTGGAGGCAACTACGGAGCGTGAATCCAACAATCCTCAGATTGACTGATGTATGTCAGCTCAGATCATAACAAAGGGAAAACACTTCTCAGTACAACAAAGCTGAGCATGTCTTGGAAGAGCAGTTAATTAAAGACAGCACCTCTCAACACCTTTCCTCTTAGCCAGTTTTGGTACAAGAATTGAATCGTTATTATTTTCATTATGCTCAGTCTGTATCAGCGCCAAAGGCACACAGGAAAGTTCTTTGGGGCAGACAGGCCAGGTGATGGAGAACGCAAAGCCAGTTGATTAAAAAGTATCCTAATAGGAAGCCCTCAAGTAGGAACCAAGCACAAGAACACTCTGTCTTGCTGCTGCTTCCAGCGACTGGTACTCAGAAGCATTACTGCCTCCAACTAGGGTGGCAGAGCAGAACCATCATGCCTAGTAGCCATCATTAGCTCTCTCCTCCACAAATTTGTCCAATTGTCTTTTAAAGCCATCCAAGTTGGTAGCCATCCCTGCCTCTCGAGGGAGCAAGTTCCAACTATGCACCACGTGAAAAAAGCCCTGTCTTTTGTCTGTCCTGAATCACCCCAAATTTAGCTTCGCCGGATGTCTGCAAGTTCTAGTCTTATGAGGGCCCTAACTTTATAACAGTGGTGTGTGTAGGGGTGTGTGTGTGTGTGTGTGTGTGTGTGTGTGTGTGTGTGTGTACATGGGTGATTGGTAGACTCTGAGTTACAGAAAGATAGTTTGTTTCTCTCTCTCTTGGAAATGACTCATGCAGCCTAATCCTCTGTATATTTTAATATATGTATGTATTGTAAGAAGTTGCTGAGCTGCTCTTTAACATAAGCTCCCCAGAGGACCAGCATCTAGTTACAACAGCCTCTCACAATCAGCTCCCCCGAAGATCTTTTCAACTCCACACCCCCAGAATCCCACTGGCAGTGCTGGCTGGCTGGGGCTGATGGTGCAAGTTGCGGTCTGAAATATCCAATAGAATTCAAGCAGTCACTTTTTATATTGTATGCCTCTCAGGGTGGGTTGTCCTCTGCTTTTTACCATAAGTAACATTCCCTCTAAGCGACCGGCCTGCCTCAGGTATGCTGGGCGACACTATCCCACAGCCTGTTCTGAAGGTGCCATCTTAGCCCCAAGCAGCAAAATGTCTTAGGCCAGCCCATTGAACAAGCATGCTTTACAAGGGAGTAAATGCCTTAGACTGCAGAACCACTTTCTATTCTGGCAGCACCAGACCCATCTGGGGCAGCTTAATTTGTAAGAATTCACCGTAAGGAGGGGAGGATACAGCAGCAGGATCTCTTTATCACTCACTGTAGGCATGAAATACTTCCCTGCCTCTGAATTCTGCTATAGGAAAAGCAATTTATCACTCTACGTGCCCCCTCCCCCGACTAGTTCTGCTGCTGAGGCACTAAATAGCCAGCTGCCAGGGCCCCCGTTGCTGTCTGGCTGAAGGTAATATGATAGATACCAGGGTAATAATCAATCGATACTTTTGCTTAGGCCCTTGTCTATCAGTCTGGCATTGTGTGGACTAATTAGATGATAAAATGTGATGAATGTGTATTAAAGTCAACTTCTCCCTGTTAGCACTCCAGGGACCCTTTCCATTTTCTCGCTGACCTTTTAGATCTCAGCTCCATTGTACGTGAATGCAATTAAATCCATTTGTCAGATATTTGCATTGCTCTGGCTTGTTCAGAATTCAATTAGTCAGTGTCACTTCCCCGTCCTTGTGAGCCTCTGGAACAACAGAAACAGCAGCTACTTAGTCTTTTATATATCTAAAGAGCCGTCTTAAAATTGCAAGCCCCACTCCTTGTTGGCTAGCCTTCTCCTCCCTCCCTATAGCCCACTTGCCCCTTGGAGGGAGACATCCCCCCCCCCATTAAACCCAATGCTTTCTCCAATCCAGTTGTCTCCTTCCTCCCTGGCTGCTGGAACCAGATAATGCTGCTAAAAGGAACAGAATACATTGTTGGGGTCATTTTTTGCATTTGCAAGAGGGGGAACTCAGGGGAAGGGTCCTCCTTTGCATGCAGAAGCTCCCAGGCTCACTCCCTGTTAGAAGCCCCTTCAGGTAAGGCTGGGAATGTCTCTCACCTGAACCCCTGGAGAGCCATTGCTGCCAGTCAGCGGAGGAGTCCTCCTTGACTTCAAAGTGACAACATCTGTCAGTGCAAAACAGGCCAGATGTTAATCATGTTAAGCAGCCCACCTTGCCTTGTGACTCTGGTGACATTGCTGCTGGGACGGCTTCTGAGCTGTTCTGAGCTGGCAGCTAACTCAGCCACACTGCAGAGCAGTGGGGAAGCTCAGAGACAGAGCACCTGCTCAGCATGCAGAAGGCCCCAGTTCCAGTCTCGGAAAGATACCCTCCCTGAATGAGATCCTAGAAAGCTGCTGCCAAGTCAGTGAAAGCAAAAGTGAGCTGGGTGGACCAATGGTCTGGCTTGGTGTAAGGCACCTTCTGATATCCCTGCATAAGGAAAACTGGAGTTGGGGACATGCACTAGAAGTTTATGGATGCACAGAAATGCAAGAATTGGCAGTCAACCTGTTAAATTGACAATGTGGCACAATGGTTAGAGTGTTGGACTATGACCTGGGAGACCAGGGTTCAAATCCCCACTCAGCCATGAAGTTCACTGGGCGACCTTTGGCCATTCATTGCCTCTCAGCCCAACCTACCTCACAGGGTTATTGTGAGGATGAAATGTGGAGAGGGAGAGAACCATGTGCACAAGCTTGAGCTCCTTGGAAGAAAAGATGGTATACAAATGTAGTAAATAAATAAATTAGAAAGTGCTTCAGTAGGCAATGGCTTCACTGAGATGTCATGCCAAACTATGGCTGTGTTATGTCTGAACCTCTGTCAACTCACGGTTTATGGGGACTGCCAAGCCAGGATATCAAGCAACAGGTCAAAGCTGCCTTTGTAGACCACAGTTCTCACTAACTGTGGTTTGCTGCTACCTCTGAATTAAGAGACTTCCTTTCTTGCCATTGCTTCACCTCAGGAGTCTTTTATGCTACAGTGAAGGCAAGCAGGAGCAAGCTATGGGGGTTTGCAGCCAAAATAGTAATGCATTCTTGATGTTTAGTAACTCTAGGGACTAAGAACCAGAGAGCTAAAATTTCTAGATAAACAGCTTGCAAAGAAAAACAATGTAATTGGCAGAGACAGAGCTCTGTGTGATGTGAGTTCTTTGGCGGGAAAAAGACAAAAAGGTTTTAATCTTTTCTACTCCCTCCTGCCTCAGAACTCATTTTCTTTTTTTCAGTATGCGTCTGAGGCAGACGGATGTCTGGTCTCCGCTCCAGCGAACACTCCATTTTGAACTCTATTTTGTAATCTAGAAGTAGAATTTGCCTGCCTTGTTTTTGTTACTGTTACTGGGAGAAATCAAGTGCAAGATTTTATGTAAGTAAACACTATTTTTATGCCTACTTTACAGTCCGTTGCATAAGAGGGGGAAACAGGGGAAATCCAGTCTGCTACCTTAGCCTGGATAAATACAACCTGTACAGCCTAGACTCAAAGTTTCCACTTTAATGCTGCAAGGGATGGTATTTTAAACTCTGCTAACTAAGCATATTAAGTCTAAACACTAAACTGATTACTTTAAGCATTCTGCTCACACATGTAACAGGGAGGATAAACAGTAAAATAATACATTCTGTCCTCCCTACAAAATCCATCCAACACAAATTTCTAGAGCTGAGTGCTGAATGGATAGAAACTGGGAGCAGACAGACTACTGGAAACCATGCCTTGCCTACAGGACATTTGCAAGCTCAGAGCATGGGGTGGTTTCTTAGCTGTGGCTGGTGCAAACAATGTTTTCATGTGTTGACCCATTGGAGTTAATGGGCCTGTTATGTGCATGAGGAGTGTGAGCTCTAATCATTTTCTTTAAAAAATAAATAAATAAATAAATAAATAAATAAATAAATAGAGCCTATATGGTCAAAGAGCATGTATTACTTCTTGGTGTAGTTTACCAGGGGCAGCCTCTGGCCTCCTTTCAAAAGCCCTCTGTGAGCGATCAGTTCAGATCCATAACAAGAGCCATCTGCACCACTCTGGCAGGCTGCTGGGGGCAGAGAAGGGGGAAAAGTGGGTGGCTTATAAGCATGCAGTCCTTGACAGATTAATCCCAAGAGAAAGCAATCCTTGAAGAAATATGACTGTAGGCAGACATTCATTCATTCATTCATTCATTCATTCATTCATTCATTCATTTATATACCGCCTTTCCTCCAGACCTAGACTCAAACAACACAGATAAAATACAAAAGGCTAAAAAAATATAAAAGACAGTTGTTGCAAAATAATTCAGCTGTAATGGAATTAAAACAATGCAAAAACAAATATATAAAAATACAGATGGTAAAAACAGCACAGCACTACTAAAATCCATTTTCTTAAACACGCACGCACATGTGCACACACACACACAGTTTCCAAAAGCCTGTCATCATTTGCCAGTGGAAGGACAGCAAGGAGAGAGGCTTCTCTGGGAAGGGAGTTCCAAAGCCTGGGAGCAGCTACCGAAAAGGCCCTCTCCTGCTTCCCCACCAAGTGCACCTGTGATGGTGGCAGGACCAAGAGAAGAGCCTCCACCCAAGATCTGTGCCTAGGAAGGTTCATATGGGAGAATACAGTGTTTCAGATAGCCCATGTAGGGCTCTATAGTTCATAACCAGCACTTGGCATTGTGCCCGGAAACAGACAGGTAGCTGTCCTTCATCTCCAGCCTCCCTCTGGATTTCTCCACACTTCTCTTCACTGTGCACTCACTGCATTTCCAGTCCTGGGCTTTTAATCCATGTTGACACAATGCTATACAAAAGGCAGGCGTATCCTGTACTTTGTTATAAGATGCTCCTCTTTGATGCCTTGTTTCTCAAACCGACTGGAGTCTTTAAGCCATTCCTGATCCATCTCCATGCAAGTTGGGAACACCTTTGCAGAGGGCAAAGGCATCCCTGCTCATCAATGCTGTGAACAGAAATGAATCTGACACTAATTAAGCCCTGCTGATCTGAACAGCGGGTGGCAGGGAGAGAGCTGGGAAATCCACCAACAAAAACAACAACTTCACTGTGCTTTAAGGTGATAATGTGAACACACACACACACACACACACACACACACACACACAATCTTAGCCCAAATAGGAACACTTCCCCATGGCAGTCATGGCTGCAAAGCCCCCCCCCCCTTTTTTTTTGAAGGGGAATCCAGAGTGTTCATTATCTCATTGGTTTCATTGGGGAGTGGAATTGTGTGCTGCCCCTCCCCAGCTTCTTGCTGCCGATGGAGAAAAACTCATCCAGCCCAGCTGTTCTCCCAGGGGAGACAGAAAGAGAGAGAGACGCCTCCTTACTTACATGGAACTGAGACAGCATTTGGAGCCTTGCAATTATTTTCCTTCCTGCTGCTATAAAGTGATGGTGCTTTTATCCATATTTTATCACACAGGGAGAAACTCAAACAATCTGGATCCAATTGCTTGATTTGCAGGTGGCAAAATAGTAAAATTGGCACTTGCTTGTTCTTGAAGAAATGGGGAGAGGCCAAAGGGGGCCCTTCCAATGTTGTGTTGCCTCTGGGTGCCTAAGCTCAGCTCACCCTCTCCAGGGACTGGCCTTGGACTATAGCCTCTGTCCCAGCAGAGAAATGGGAAAGGGAGGGAAGTAGGGAGTAAAGGCTCCTTGTTATTGACTTTGCCCAGTAAACCAGTGCCTGACTGCCCTGCTGCTACCCCTGAAGGGATCTCCAGGAAGACTGGGAATGCTTTCTGCCTCCAATCCTGGGGGGCCATTGTTGCCAGACAGTGCACGTTCAATGGTCTAATTCAGGAAAAGGCAGCTTCAGGTGTCGCTACTGCTGGGCCTGTCAGTGGCCTTTGATGCAGGTGATTCTCAAGTACAGAGTGAATCCAGATGATCAATTGCCCACACAAGTTGTGTTGTGAGCTCTCCATGGGATCTGCAAATGAAGGGCATTACTAAATACATAAATAAATAAATGTGAGGAAGCTTATCTGCTTTGCAAATGTTTGTAACTGTACAGGCAACAAGTGGCTGGCTCTGCCTAATTATGGGATGGCTGCAACCTCACCCTTAGTTACTGATTTTTTTCTGTTGCAATGGAGGGGAGGTTTCTCTGCCCCTTCATTCATCCCTTCCAGGTTCCTTGTTTAGGGAAGAAGATGCTTTCATGTGTTCCTGAAGGTTCCTTCCAGGCGAGGTCTGTTTGCTCTGCAAGAACTCTGCTCCCTGTTTACTCACTTTGGAGGGGGGCAGCCAGATCTCAACAAACCATCACCCTCTGCTCTCTCAGTGCTGGGTCCAGCCCACCCATAAGGCAAGGTGAGGCAACTGCCTGGGTGGCAGGTTCCATAGGAGCAGCAGATCTGGCCTTCAATGACTGCATTGCCCACTGCCACACACTACTTGGAGGCCAAATCTGCCACCTCCACAGCAGACACCCTCCACATGCCAATTCCACTTCTACAGCAGCCTCTTGGTGAATAGAAGGTACTGCTGGTCTCCTCCCACCTTTGTTCCTAATGTAGATATTTATTTCATCCATGTACCTGATGTAGATCTTCACTCATCCCTCCATCCCTGCTGGAGTGGGGAGCACCATATTGTTGTTTACCTCGGGTGCCAAAATGTCTTGGAATGCCCCTGGTTGTTCCCATTTTTAAAAAACAAACTCCAGCACTTTTGTAAGAAACTGGACAGTTGTAGTGCAGAAGTTCTCTGCCCCACCCATAGAGTGAGTATAGGAATGTAAGAGTCATGGACATCCAATGAAGCTGAATGTTGAAAGATTCAGGACAGGCAGACTTCCGGGGGAGAAACATGGGGGACTGAACGTCTTTTGTCAGCAGGCTGCCAGTAGAGATAATTATGTGGTGATTGATAAATATTGGCTATCAAATTTACTCTGGGGGGGAAAGCGAACAGGGGTTTAACCTCTGATGCTCTGAAAAAGCTGTTTTCTGTGTCAAGAGGCTGAGAAGTTTCCTCTCCTCTCCTCTCCTCTCCTCTCCTCTCCTCTCCTCTCCTCTCCTCTCCTCTCCTCTCTGTTTTTTCCAAGAAAGTGTTGCCTAGAAATTGAAAATAATTCTGCCGCTTGATACTTCCTACCTCGGGAAAGGAATGTGTTTACTCTAATAAGAGATAATGCTGTGAAGATTTTAAGGTGCAGACAGGAGATGTAATGAGACTGAATTGTTAATATGATAAAAATATTCAGTATGGCAAGTATATCTTTGGACATTCCACTGACTGTTGGCATCCTTCGGCAAATGTTTGATGAGCAAATAAAATTGATTAGATCAAAGTTTGATCTAATGGAGAATGAAAGTAAACCGGAGATGAGTGAAATGAAAAGCAGAATCAAAGGTGACACAGAAACTCCAGAGCAGAATATCGATAAAAGATTGGAGGAACAGGAGGGTGAAATGGTACAGAGTTGGAGGAAACAGATGGTGAAATGGGAAAGTCCTTCACACAGGTGTTTGGAAGAATGAAACAGCCAAATGGTGGTGCTGTGGTGCTGTAGGAGTGGAAGGTAGCCATTTATGGAGAGACCTCTTGATCTGGCATTGCTAGAGCTCAGAGAGAAAGGGCACTGTGTACAACTTGGAGTGAAACTTAGAGGAAAAATCTATGAAATCTCTGGTGTTTTTCTTGGAAAAAGAATGGAAGATACATAAATGGAAGAGACTATATATATATATATATGGTTACGTACTTAATTTGTTCCGGAGGTCCGTTCTTAACCTGAAACTGTTCTTAACCTGAAGCACCAATTTAGCTAATGGGGCCTCCCACTGCTGCCACGCCGCCGCCACATGATTTCTGTTCTCATCCTGAAGCAAAGTTCTTATCCCAAGGTACTATTTCTGGGTTAGCAAAGTCTGTAACCTGAAGCGTATGTAACCTGAAGTATATGTAACCCGAGGTACCACTGTGTGTGTATGGAAAACCACAAAGGAAATCTGTCCCAGCTTCCTCTTCCCACAGTTCCAATCTGCCCTCAATTGGGTACCATGAAGAAAACAGATGGTAAAACTGGGGAAATCTTCCATACCTCTGGAGATTATCATACAGGCACTCTGGGTGTGTGTAGGGTAGGGGTGCAATCTATTCTTCCAGCATCTGTTTGAAGCAACCCATAGAAAAAGACTGAAAATTTCAAGTCAGGCAATCCCAAGAAGTCAGTGTGGTATAGTGGTTAGTGTTTCAGGCCAGGACCTAGGAAGAGACCAGGGTTCAACCCCCCACTCAGACATGAAGCTCACTGGGTATGGCCTTAAGCCAGTCTCTGCCTCTCAAGCTAACCAACCTCACAAGGTTGTTTTGAGGATAAAACAAGGAGTCACGGAGCCCACCTTGGTTCCTTGGAGGAAAGCTGGAATATAAACATAATAAATAAATAAGGCAGGGGGGAGATCAGCAGCAGTGTTCCCCCCTCACCCATCCCCCTCAGCCCACCCATCCCCATATCCAGGTGTAATTATCCTAGAATCACAGAATTGACAAACTTGGCTATGATGTATTGCCAACTTTTTCTTAAATAAAAATAAGAATTGAGAAACCTGGTATTTTATGAGCTTGCTGTTTCCTGGAACAAAGAGCAAAGTTAAAAATATGGCAGGTGAATAAATGAGCCAGGAGTGGCCCAAGTAAACAACCGCAGAGAGCATTTGGGCAGTAAGGGTCGAGAAAAGGGGTCCCCATCTGCCTGTGGCTTGAAGTGTTGAATTCAAGGCTTTCCCTCCCAGGCTAAGCTGCCCCTGCCTTTCCCAGTGGCTTTGGGGGCAGTGGCTATATATCAAGGGGAAACCTGCCTAGTGGCTGGACTGGCTACCTGTGTCTTTTGCTCTGGAGCAGGTCTGAAATGTTTAATTCCTAGCCCCAGCTTTCCGATTTGGCACTCGCCATGGTGCCACAGGCCTTGCTAGGAAACAAACAAACAAACAAACAAGCCAATGATGCAGCCACATCACTGTCACCCTGAGGGCACTGAGCATGTCTTGCAGAAACCAGCAGCCAGAAGCCATTGGTAGAAGGCAGCATAGCACCAGGAAGCGTAATTAGATGGAGAGGCAGAGGCCCAGGCATGTGTGTGCGTGTGTGTAACCCACGAGAACCCACGAGGGTCCTGCTCCCATTAGCAATAATTGGCCTCCGTGCTAGAATTTGTGCGTCTGATGGTGGCAAGGAGATCCTAATTCAAACCCCAGCCAGGGGAATGCAGCCTCGTTTGCACTGCAGTGCCTTGTCTGTGTTCTTTCTCTCTCCATTCCCAAGGATCCCCTTTCCAGCCTTATTATACAGCAGCAAGTGGTGCTCTGCTGCCCGGGAACAGGCCTCACTGCAGAAGGGGTGGAAAATGATTAAGGGAAGAGGAAATCCTCAACCTGCCGGCTCTCCCAGCAAAGGGAATGTGCTTGCACAAAAGAGGCAATAGGACGGTCTCCCTTGCCCCTTTAGGCAACGCTCCGACTTATTGGATCCTGCAGGAGGGATGCAGAGATCAGAGAAAAACACTCATTCAGAAAAAGTTGACTGCATTTAAGCCCCCGCCCTTGAAATCTAAGTTACATATACAGTGGTACCTTGGATTACAGACGCTTCAGGTTACAAACACTTCAGGTTACAGACTTCGCTAACCCAGAAATAGTACCTTGGGTTAAGAACTTTGCTTCAGGGTGAGAACAGAAATCGTGCGGTGGCAGTGGGAGGCCCCATTAGCTAAAATGGTGCTTCAGGTTAAGAACAGTTTCAGGTTAAGAACGGATCTCCAGAATGAATTAAGTTCTTAACCCCAGGTGCCACTGTATGGTAGAATAATATTACAGAGTGGCTGCACTGGGGGGAGTGTGAAGAGATGGAATGATACTGTGTCATACTACCCCAATCTCCAAGTGGTTCCAGTGCTTACTCAGCGTTCTGTTTCCTTGGAATGAAGGTCCGCAGAGACTGTGGTATCTTTAGGATATATGGTCTTATTTACATGTATATATAACCTGAGCGTAAGGTGGAAGGGCTCACAGCATTAACACCCCAAAAGTTCTTGCTTCTCCATTAGATGCAGCTTTGGATCCAGCACAGAACAAGCATGTTTCTGTGACGCCAGCTGCCAGCCTGCTTTCTTGCTCAGCTCACACAAAAGTCTCTCTCTCTCATGTATTTCTTCCTAGCAGCAAGCGGGAGTAGGAGGCCTGCCCTTTAGCCTGGAGGGCACCATCACTTGATTGTAGCTCCTGCAACCTTGCTCATCATGAAAGTCATTGTTTTACAAAGAAACTTATTAAAATTTATATACCGCTTGCTTATAAAAACAACCTCAAAGCAGTTTACAAAAGGTGTCAAATATCTGTCCTGGTTTGCAAAAAGTGTCACAAGAACATCAGAAGAGCAAGGCTGCTGGATCAGGCCAAAGGGCGGCCATCTGGTCCAGCATCCTGTTTTCACCATGCCCAACCAGATGCCCATTATAGGAAGTCTGGAAGCTGGACATGAATGACAGAGAACCCTCCCCTTCTAGTGTCCAGAAGCATCACCCCCTCTCACCTTGGAGGCAGAGTATAGCCATTGTGGCTAGTAGCCATCAATAGCCCTTTCCTTCATGAAGGACAGCTGCACATGGATACCTGGCCTATAGTGCTGTGCCTTCCCCTTGGCTGTAAAGCATCACTGCTCCTGCTATCTGTGCTTCCTATGTGCTACAGCAGCAACATGTCTATCCCCAGACATCTCCCCAGTGTGGACAAGGCTCTTCTCATCCCCCCCACTGCACCCCACAGACTTTTTTTGTCCTGGGGGAGCATTTATGAGCAGGCAGAGCCAGAAAGGTCATGCTCTCTGCCTGCCTCTTCATCTCAGTGGGCCAGTTTAATCAAATCACAGGCTGGAAGCTGGCTACAACCCCAGCTCTTTGAAGTGGAGATGGATGTTCTCTTGATTCCTGGGGTTAATGTGCAGTGGGGCTGGGGAGTCATTGGGCTATGCCTGTACATTAGGAGAAGCACATGTGAGCAGGCACCCGATTGGCTGTGTGCTGGCAGCCCTGAAGCAATGAGGCACTGGAGCTCTCCGCTGGCCACAGCCTGCCAGCACACCGGCCAGGCAAGCATCTGATTAATAGCCCCCAATACCCAGAATGAAATACAAAGTACAGCTGGTGATTCAGGCAACTCCAGCAAGAACGGTCCAGAGCCTCGGGCTGCTCCATCACCAGTCATGAATCATAGGATCATAGAACTATAGAGTTGGAAAGGACCCTAAGGGGCATCTAGTTCTGCCCTCTGAAATGCAGGAATCAAAGCTCAAGAACACCTGACAGGTGGCCACCCAACCTCTGCTTAAAAGCCTCCAATGAAGGAGAGTCCAGGGTCTTCTGAGGGACTCTGTTCCACTGTCAAACAGCTCTTACAATCAAAAGTTCCTTCTAATGTTTTGAAGGAATCTCCTTTCTGGTAATTTGAATCCCTTGAGTCCTCTGCTCTGGAGCAGCAGAAAACAAGGTTGCTTTATCTTCCATGTGGCAGCCCTTCAGATATCTGAAGGTGGCTACCACATCACCTCTTTCTCAAGCTAAACACCCCCAGCTCCCTCAACCATTCCTCACAAGGCTTGGTTTCCAGATCCTTGATCATCTTGGTCACCTTCCTCTGCACACCTTTCAGCTTGTCAATATCCTTTTCAAACTGGGGTGCTCAGAACTGGACACCAGGCATGAAGCCTCTTGCCTGTGCATTCTCCTGTTACTCTGTCTTCACCCCAGTTGTAGTGGAAGTGAGAGGTGGATGGAAACACAGCTCTGAGATGCATGGGTGTGTCTAGATCAAAAAATTCTATACTATGTCCATTAGTGCAGGCAACCCAGTCCTGCTTGGTGCAGAAGGGAAGCCCTGATGTGGCCCTTCCAGTCTCCTTGCGACCTGCCACCCCCAACAAAATGTGGGCAGTGGAGGCTCCATCCCAGGAGAGATATGGTCACCTCAGTGCACTGTGAGCTGGTTGGCAGCAGCTGTGGCATGTAGCTCAGTCGGTGGAGCATGAGACTGTCAGGGTCATGGGTTTGAGCCACACACTGGGCAAAAGATCCCTGCACTGCACGGGGTTGCGCTAGATGTCCCTTGGGTTCCCTTCCAGATCTACAATTTTAATTCTATGATGCGCCTGCATGCAAAGCAAAGGTCTTTGTTTGGATTGGTTCCCCCCCTTTCTTTGGCATCCAATTTCTAGTTCATGCAGAACCTCTCCATCAAGGAGACTGCTACCCCAAGAAATGCAGGGGTTGCATTGCTGCTTATTTATTTTGCTTATTTATTTGTCGCATTTATAGTCCACCTTTTTAACTCCAAGGAGCTCAAACTGGTGCACATGGTCTGTCCTTCCCTCATTTCATTCTCCACAACAGCTCTGTGAGGTTAGTTAGGCTGTGAAATAGGACCTGGGCCAACGTTACCCAGTGAGCTTCAGGGCCAAGTGGGGGTTTGAACCAGCGGCGTAGCATGGGTTGTCAGCACCCGGGGCAAGGCAAGTAATTTGCACCCCCTAACCCGTGGATTTGCGCCCCCTAACCTGTGGATTTGCGCCCCCTAACCCGTGGATTTGCCCTAACCCCAGATGTTGTGCCCGGTGCGGCCGGCCCCCCCTGCACCCCCACGCTACGCCACTGGTTTGAACCCTGGTCTCCTGGGTCCTAGTACAACATTCTAACCACATTGACTCTTAGACATAACTGGCAGCTGGAGCATTTCACTGGCAATTGCAGGAGGGAAAGGTGGTCCCCAGCAGCATTTGCCCAATGCAAGCGGTCACGAAGATTTTGCCTGAGTTCCACAGGTCAGGCGGCAGGGACAACCCTTTCCTGCCAGGGCAGCAGCAAAATCTCAATCCCAAGAAACTCTGTAAGGAGGGAGGCACTCCAAGACTGCCTTCCCTTCTCCTCTTGGCAGTTGGTTGGGCCACATCCAGCTCCTTGGGATGTGCTGAGACTGCAGCAACAGCAGAAGTCCTGAAGGATGAGCCCCAGGAGAGGTGAGAGTTGACGGGCTCAGAGCAGCAGAAAGGGGATGCTCTCTTTTTTTCTGCTGTTGTTCACTGAGATTGTTGGGTGGGGTTTGAGGGTAGGATAAAGGTAACAGGACCCCTGACCATTAGGTCCAGTCGTGACTGATTCTGGGGTTGCGGTGCTCATCTCGCTTTATTGGCCGAGGGAGCCAGCGTACAGCTTCTGGGTCATGTGGCCAGCATGACTAAGCCGCTTCTGGCAAACCAGAGCAGCACATGGAAACACCGTTTACCTTCCCGCCGGAGCGGTACCTATTTATCTACTTGCACTTTGACACGCTTTCGAACTGCTAGGTTAGCAGGAGCAGGGACCGAGCAACGGGAGCTCACCCCATCGCGGGGATTCAAACTGCCAACCTTCTGATCGGCAAGTCCTAGGCTTTGTGGTTTAACCCACAGCACCACCCGCGTCCCGAGGGCAGAATAGGATATTATTATTTATCATTTATCCTTCCTCTTACTCACTTGTGTGAGTTTAATGTCTAGTTCAGGCATGTCCGAAGTCCATTTCAGGGGCCTAATGTGGCCCGCCGGTCGATTTAATCCAGCCCCCGTGGCAGTATGTGTCCTGGGGTGAAATCCCAAAAAAGGTCAACAACTTTGGTTGGCCCTCACACATGTTCACTTCATCAAATCTGGCCCTCTTTGAAAAAAGTTTGGGGACCCCTGGTCTAGTTGAACTAGTTAAATTTACCATCCCTTTGCTGCATAAAATGTGGAAGCTTCTAAGACAAAGGTTCCTTAATCTTATTTAGCAATTATCCAGGATACTTTAGCAGACTGGATCTTCCCCCTTTTATCCGTTTAAACAGAATGACAACACAGAAGCCTGTAATGTAAGTATAAAAATATTGTTTACTTCCATTAAGCTTCAGACTCGATTCCAGCAGAAAGTAGCAATGAAAAGCAAGACAGGCAGAATGTACTTATATGTTACAAAATACATGGTTAAGATCATTTTGAGTAGCACCCTCTTTCTTTAGTTACACGGTGAAGAGAATAAAAAAAAGCCTGAGCTCTGAGCAGGAAAGAAGTAGTAGTAAGGATGACAGTATTCTCTTTTTGTTACTTTCTCCTGCCAAGACAAGCAGGGGATGGAACCTCACAAAGAGCCTTCTCTATGAATTTGCAGAGAAACTCCACATGTCTTAACCCTTGGCTTGTCTAGGGTCACCTGAAATGTTATTTTTGACTGCATCAGTATTTTGGATCTTGCCAAGATGGTAGCAAGCCTTTTTCAGAGGCCCAGAAGAAAGAATGTCTTCTTTATTTTGTCCCGCTTTGGAGGAAAGCAAAGGTTCCCCCTCTGATTTCAGTTCAGACCTTCCAGTAATTGCCCTACATCGTGGGAATGTGTGCAAATGCTAGTCATTCTTATCACAACCACTAGCAGGAGTGAGCTTTTGAAGCATTTGGAGAAGGGGCCAAGCTTAGTCATACAGAACACCTGCCTGGCATGCGGAAGGTCCTAAGTTCAAACCCCACTAAGGTAGCATCTCCAGGTAGAACTGGGAATGTGCCGTAGTCTTAAATCTTGGAGAGCTGTTGCCAGTCAGTGCAGCCAATACTAGGCTGGATAGACCCCAAATGTCTGACTCAGTTTCAAGCAGATTCCTAGATTCCTAACCATCTTTTATTGGAGATGTTGGGTGCAACTCAGCTTGTGCTGGAAGCTGGTGTGCCTGAATGGAGAAAAGTAGATGGTGAGAGAAGAACCTTACATTTTCCAAGGCCATGCCTTCTTACCGCAGCTATGCTGACCTTCTCACAGATGCTAGACTCTTGGGGTTGCCGACCTTTCCATTCCCACCTTGGAAGAGGAGACATCCATTTTGATCTCTCTCCAAGCATGGCTGAAAGGACCCCTTTTTTAGTTACAACTAGAATATTGCTTCTCAAGCATCTATTGCCTGCAATAAATGTGGCTTTCTTAACTTTCTAAACACAGAGTCTCCATGCAACTATAACCAGGGCAAAGAGTGCTCCTCCAACAGTGACTTAGTGCAGTGTTTCCCAACCTTTTTTGGGCAAAGGCACACTTGTTTGATGAAAAAAATCTCGAGGCACACCACCATTACAGCCCCGTGACGTCAGCGCGCAGCGTCACTTGAGCTCCTTCTCCTGCTCGTTCAGGGCCGCAGTGGCGTAGCGTGGGTTGTCAGCACCCGGGGCAATGCAAGTAATTTGCGCCCCCTAACCCGTGGATTTGCGCCCCCTAACACTAACCCCCAGATGTTGCGCCCAGTGTGGCCGGCCCCCCCTGCACCCCCCACGCTAGGCCACTGATCCATAGCTAAAAGCAGAAGTCGACAAATGTGTCCTGTTTTTTGCTCTTCAAAATATGGCAACCCGAAGACCCCCAGGGACCGTCCAACCAGCCTAGGAAGTGTGCTCTGGTCGCGGGGGAGGAGACACGAGGCATTGCCATCCACACCTGGAATTGAGGAGGAGCTGGAAAGGTCCTTTGGTTTCACACCCAGGACCCATTTTTTCTCTCTTCTTTTGAGAAAGGGGTGGGAAACGGGATTTGGAGGGCGCATGTGTGCGCGTAGCTGAGCTCCAGTTGCTCTGGGCATTTCTGGACGGCGCCGGTAGCGTCTCTCCTAACCCCTCCCCACCCCGGTCTCCACCCCCCCCCCCGCCCAAAGGCTTCCCCCTACCTGGCCAAAGTTCCACCCGAAGCTGGAGATGCGGTTCGCGCTGCCCACGAAGAGGACGCCGAACTCGGAGAGGACGTATTCCTTGCGCTCAGCGCAGCGGCGCAGCTAGCCGCTCAGGGGCCCGGGGCGGCGCGCGCGTCCTGCAGCCAGGGGCGAGTGCCATGGGGGCGAGCCATGGCAGGGCGCGCTGCGTGGAGCCTCGCTGCAGCCTCCCCCTCAGCTGTAGGGAGGCTGAGGCGGTGGGCAGAGGCCAGAGCGGAGCTTGCGGGCAGTTCGCCCGCAGACGCATGGCTCAGGCACGCTGCAGGCGCCGAGGTGTGGCGCCCAGTGCCCCCCGCCTCGCCTAGCTACCAGTGGCATAGGAAGGGGTCTGCGGTGGGTGCGGGGCTGAAAGGACAGACAAGGCTCCAGCAACCACCCCCACCGCCAAGTCCGCCGGTCCTGCAATCCCTTGCACGCTGACTTGGAAGTACAGTGGTACCTCGGGTTACATACGCTTCAGGTTACAGACTCCGCTAACCCAGAAACCTCGGGAGGGGCAGAGAGCTGCGAGTGCGCCCCCCACAGATGTTGCGCCCGGTGCGGCCGGCCCCCCCCCTGCACCCCCCACGCTACGCCACTGCAGGGCCGGGTCGCCGCCGTGAGGGAAGGGCGCCGGGGCGCTGCTGCTGCTGCTGCCGCCGCCGCTCCCGGCAGGCATGGGCCCAGCTGAGGCGGCGGCGGCTGTTGTGGTGGTGGCGGCGATAGAGGGCGGAGGAGGGGGCGGCGGCGGGGCCGAGGTGGCCGGCGGCGGCGGGGGAGGCGGCGGCGGGTGGAGCAGGAGGGCGGCCGAGGCCGGTGAGGGAGTAGGGTTGCCTGGGGCTTGAGGAGCCGTCGCCGGGAGTTGCTGCTGCTGCTGTTGCTGCTGCTGCCCGGACATGCCGGCCTCCTCCTCGTCCGCTGTCTCGCGCTCCTCCCTTTTGCGCGCGCTGCCCCGCCGCCGCCCCATTGGCCGGATCCTGTCAGCTGATCCTGTGTTATTTCCTGTGTGTGTGTGTGAGGGGAGAATGGAGAGAGAAACCTCGGCACCACCACCGCGGAGCCGCCCCCGGCTCGACGCGGATCCTCGCCGCCGCCGCCCCGCCTCTCGCCGCCCGACTCGCCCGCCTCCCTCCCACGGCACACCAGGCAAGGTCTCGCGGCACACTACTGTGCCGCGGAACACCGGTTGGGAAACACTGACTTAGTGTTCAGTTCCACTCCTGCTGACAAGAGCACAAGAGCATAAGAAGACTCCTGTGGATCAGGTCAATGGCCCATCTTAGTGCAGCTTTTCACAGTGCCTGAACTGTGGGAAACCAGCAAGTAGAATTCGACCACCAGAGCCCTCTCCCCTCCTGCAGTTTCCAGCAACTGGTATTCAGAAGCATTGCTGCCTCTAGATGTGGAATCGGGGCGTAGCCATGCTAGCTTGTATAAGGTTACCAGATTTTTTTCAATGAATCTGGGGACACTTTAATTAATTAATTAATTAATTAATTAATTAATTAATTAATTAATTACTACACGTTCGGGATGTTGATGCTGCAGCAATGGAGGTGGCAGAGGGGCGGGGGCCGCTTTGACCTCAACCACCACGTTTCCCCTTCCTCCAAGGTTTCTATCTCCTTTCTCCATGAGCCTGGGCAGCCCTTGAGTTGTTGGTTCTTTGGTGGGGGTGGGGAAGCGGTGCACAGTGGGTCAGACATGGAAGGCAGAGAAGGAGGGCTGAGAGTGGCAGTGGCGGTGAGGCTCAGGCAGCGCTATGCCTCCCTTCCCATCGGAGCAGCCCCAATCCCATTCCTACTTGCTTGCAAGCAGGAGGGGGCAGGGATCCCTCAGCTGGGAAGGGAGGCTTCCTGTTGCCTAACTGAGAGATCCCTGCCCCCTCCTGCTTGCACGCAAGCTCTGATAGGCAGCGTGAAGCCTCCCTTCACAGCTTAGTTGCTGGGGTCAGGGAAGGTGGAGGCAGTCCGGAAGCTGGATCTTAGAGCCCCTGCACCACCATCATATGGGGACTTCTGAGCAGCTTCTGAAGCCAGCCAGAGCCAACTGCTCTGGGCTGCTGATACTGCTGCTGCTGCGTTTCCTGGGGACATTAAATGAAACCCGGGGACATTCTGGGGATGGAATTTGTCCGGGGACTTATTCGCAAATCCGGGGACAGTCCCCGAGAAATAGGGACATCTGGTAACCCTAAGCTAGTAGCCATCAAGAGCCATCTTTCTCTAATCTCTTTCTCTTTTAAAGCCATCCAGGTTGCCTCCTATGGAAGTGACTTAGTAGGACTTCCTTTTATCTGTCCTGAATCTCCCAACATCCAGTTTCATTGGGTGTCTATGAGTTAGTGTTATGACTTATCTACCCACTTTCTCTATACCACACATAATTTTATAAACAGTGATCATGTTGCCTCTTACTTGCCTTTCTTCTCTAAACTAAGAAGTTCCAAATGTTGCAACCTCTCTTCCTAGGGAAGTTCCTCCATTCCTTTGATCATTTTGGTTGCTCTTTCTTTCCTGAACCTTTTACTACTCTACAATATCTGTTTCTGAGGTGAGGCGACCAGAAACTGCAGATGCCATCCCAGTGCAGCATCTCCTGAGTAGGATAAGGGGCAGTGGGGCTCATCGGGACATCCTCCACCCTGGCTTGTGGGCCACAGAAGCTCCCTGGCTACCTGCCCCTCCTGCTTGCCTGTGTCCTCTGCAGCAGGATAGTGATGATAGCAGCAGACTGACTCCAAGCCATCGCTCTTCCTTGGAAGTGACCCAGCACGTCAGGCAGCCCGCCTCCTGAGGTCCTTGTGGGATTGCGTAAATGGCTCTGCGCGATTTCTCAGAGCCTTTTGCAAGGAGCATCTTCTGCCCTGCCCAGCGAAGGCACTTCATATTCCAAGAGATAAGCAAATGTTTTCTCAAGGTCGGGCCTTCACCTCCCTTTGCACAGATCCATCACACAATGGCTGCTTATCCCTCTCTGCCGCCACCTCTCTCAGACATGTAACAGATCGGGGAAAGAATTACGGTTCTGCAACAGGAAGACAGGCAACACACACACACACACACACAGAGCGCTATTCAATCTGGCAGGATTACTACTGCCATTACATAGTGGCCTTAACTGCTTACTTGCTGAAAAGGTGGAAGAAGGGGTGGCCTAACACTAGAATCTGGGGTAATCCAATAATGCTGAATTTTCAGGAGAGATAAAAGAAAGTCCTTTTTCATGCAGTGTGTAGTTAAATTATGGAACTCCCTGCCACAGGAAGCAGCGGTAGCCACCATCTTGAATGGCTTCAAAAGAGGGTTGGACAAATTCACGGAGGAGGAGAGGGTTATTGATGGCTACTAGCTATGATAGCTATACTATGCTTCCATGTATGCCTCCAGCAGCAGAGCAAAGCCATCCTCTACTCCTCTTTTAAAGCCATCTAGGTTAGTGGCCATGGCTGCCTCCTGTGGCAGGGAGTTCCATAGTTTAACTACACACTGCATAAAGGACATTCATCCATCTGTCCCGAATCTTCCACCTTTCAGCTTCCTTGGGTATCCTAGTGGAGAGAAAAACCTCTCTATTCACGGAGAAGCCCCTGTGATTCAGCGTCATCAGGGAGCAGTTGCTCAGTGACTACACTGACCGGCAGCAGGTCTCCAGGGCATCTGGCAGGGAGTGTTTCCCTAGCCCTCCCAAGAGAGATGCTGCCCCCTTGTGGTTGAACCTGGGACCTTGTTCATGCAACCCTCACTTGTATCCATCTTGTGATGAGGGATCTCCCTGCCTTCACCCCACTCACATGGGCTGGTCAAGAGGGTCTTTGTGATCTTGCCTTGTTCTGCTTACTCAATGCCCCCCCCCATACCAGACTGTTTGGTAGGGGAGCCCCTCCTTCTTCCTGGCTGGAGCACCTGCACCAGAAGAGCCTGTACACCGCAGAGGCATCGCGGGTGAATCATGGGCAGCCTGCGGCCGAATAAACATCCCCCTTCTGTATAATCCTGTGCACCCCCGCCTTCCAAGCCAGTCAATAAGAATCAATCAATGTTTCCACCCCTTCGATAGCTCTATTAAATCCTCAAGGATGGCGGCTCAAAGCAGGCCCAGAGCAGATGTCTTTGCTGTCAAAAGAGAAGGTGCAGCAGAGATTGCAAAGCCGGCAACATTAATATTGTCTCTGACAAAAGAAGTGTGTGTGTGTTTGTGTGCCTTGTTGATTGGCGGCCTTCAGCATGCACTTTGTAAACAGAAGGCCACTCTCTCTCTCTGCGCAACAAAGCAGAGTGAGCAGGAACATTCTTTGAACTAGCAGAGGCCAAAGTCCAAACCCATCTGATGCTTAAAGGTCACTTGACCCATCAGTTGCTACCAGCCTGGCAGTGGCGTTGCATTATTTGCCAATGCCCGGGACATGTGTATGTGTGTGTGCCAGGCACAGAGCAGGGGCAGGGCACAGAGGGTGAACAGAACCAATCGCGTCAGCCCCCACCACTGGAGCCAAGTGGGGCTGTGCTGCGGTATCCGCTCACAATGTGGCCATTCAGCAAGGGAGCTGGGGATGCAGTGGTGAGGTCCAGAGATCCCCTGGGGCAGGGTGGGACGGGACGGGGATCCCTGCATGGGGGTGCCTGGTTTGTGTCTCCTAAAAATTGTGCGCCTGGGGCTATGGCCCCCTGGTCCCCCCTTGCTATGCCCCTACAGCCTGACCATCCTTCTGGGTCAAAGCAAACGCTGAGCAGCATAAGAGCTGCATGAGAGTCAGTGTGGTGTAGTGGTTAGAGTGCTGGACTAAGACCAAGGAGACCAGGGTTCTAGTCCCCACACGGCTAGGCTGTTCACTGAATAACCTCAGGGGCCAGTCACTGCCTCTTAGCCTAACCTACCTCACAAGGTTGTTGCAAGAATAAAATAAAGAGGTGTAGAACAGCTCAGAACCACAATACCTCAAGGACTACCTGTCCCCATATAAACTAACGACTCTGTGTTCATCATCTGAGGTGCTTCTTCGTGTGCCTCCTCCACGTGGCTCCCCATTTGTAGAATGGTCTCCCCAGGGAGGTTCCTCTGGCACCTTCACTACATATTTTTAGGTGCCAGGCGAAAACATTCCTCTTCAACATGGCCTAGGGTTGATTAATATTCCAGAACCTTTTTAATGTGTTTGTGGGATGGGGGTTATCGTCTTGTTTTTTCTGTTTTAGCTATTTATTTGTGCTTTTATCTTGTATTTTTATCTTGTGAAACGCCCTGAGATCTTTTGATAAAGGGTGGCATATAAATCTAATTAATAAGAATAAGAATACAGTGGCACCTCTGGATGTGAACGGGATCCGTTCTGGAGCCACGTTCGCATCCTGAAGTGAACGCAACCCACATCTGCGCATCTGCACGTGTGCAGGTAATGATTTGCCGCTTCTGCGCATGTGTGTGACATCATTTTGAGCATCTGCGCATGTGCGAGCAGCGAAACCTGGAAGTAACACATTCCATTACTTCCGGGTCGCCACGGAGCACAACCCGAAAATGCTGAATCTTGAAGCAACTTTAACCCAAGGTATGACTGTAATAATAAACTATACAACTTTTAGAAGACATGTGAAGGCAGCCCTGTATCAGGAAGTTTTTAATGTTTGATGTCTTATTATGTGTTTATATGTGTTGGTAGCCGCCCAAAGTGGATGGAGCAACCCATCCAGATGGGTGGTGTAAAGATAATA
The DNA here is from genome assembly GCF_964188315.1 of Podarcis muralis. Lineage (NCBI taxonomy): Eukaryota > Metazoa > Chordata > Lepidosauria > Squamata > Lacertidae > Podarcis > Podarcis muralis. Next base: position 30,883,140 of record NC_135668.1, read on the forward strand.
AAATCATCATCATCATTATCCTCACAACAATAACCATGTTGCGCCAGAAGCGGCTTAGTTATGCTGGCCACATGACCCGGAAAGCTGTCTGTGGACAAACGTCGGCTCCCTTGGCCTGAAAGCGAGATGAGCACCACACCCCACAGTCACCTTTGACTGGACTTAAACATCCAGGGGGGCATTAAAAAGGTAAAGGTAAAGGTACCCCTGCCCGTACGGGCCAGTCTTGACAGACTCTGGGGTTGTGCGCCCATCTCACTTAAGAGGCCAGGGGGCAGCGCTGTCTGGAGACACTTCCGGGTCACGTGGCCAGCGTGACATCGCTGCTCTGGCTAGCCAGAGCCGCACACGGAAACGCCGTTTACCTTCCCGCTAGAAAGCAGTCCCTATTTATCTACTTGCACCCGGGGGTGCTTTCGAACTGCTAGGTTGGCAGGCGCTGGGACCGAGCAACGGGAGCGCACCCCGCCGCGGGGATTCGAACCGACGACCTTTCGATCGGCAAGCCCTAGGCGCTGAGGCTTTTACCCACACCGCCACCCACGTCCCAGGGGGCCATTACCTTTCTTAATAACCATGTAGGCTACGTTGAGCTCCTTGGAGAAAGGGTGGTATATAAATGTAAGAAATAAATAGCTAAATAACTGTCTCAGGACACAGTAACATGAGAAAAATTGACCCTCCCAAAAGCACCCAGCATACTCGCCTCACAGTGGATAACCAGTATGGGAAACCCCCAATCAGCATTCAAGTACACTCTCCCCTCCTGTGGTTTCCAGCAACTGGTATTCAGAAGCATTGCTTCCTCCATCTGTGGAGACAGAGTATAGCCATCCTGGCTAGTAGCCATCAATAGCCCTCTCCTGCTCCATGAATTTGTCTCACTCCACTGTGGCTGCTGCTAAAGGACCTGCCTCACAGCAGGAAGCTGGATGCATCATCTGACAGCCAAACCTTTACAGAGAACCGGCCCTGTGCCTTCATGCAGCTTGCACCAAAGTGAGGAGCCATCTCCATGAACTTCACTGGGGGGACCACGTCAGCCACAGCAGTCCTTGCCTGGAGCAAATTCCTATTACTCATGCCCTTGAGAAGGAGGTGAGATTTTGCATGGACAGATTTTGCATGTTCAGAAACAGCGGAAGTCTTGCAGAAGTTCAACAAGCGGATCTTCGACAAGCTTCCAAGCATGTTAAGCAGGTTCTCTATTCACTGGCTGGAAAACACCCTTTGCTGCTTGCCATAGGCTCCACTCAGGCTGTGTGCCAGGGGGCAAGCAGGGGCATGAGCTTCCCATACGGAAAATAAATAAATAAACCTGCTTCTCTGATCCATTTTTCATTACTTCCAGTGTCGAGGAGGGGAACTGGGCTGGTATTGTAAATTAAAATGGGTTGCAGCTCAATACCGAAATGCTTCATTTGCAGCCGAGTTAAATAAGAGAATCAACATCAATATAATACAATTACATGCCTGGTTCTTTCAGGATTCCGCTATGAGGGAGACGACTATCTCCCCAAACGCATTATCTCCAAGTCGTCCCTTTTCATTCCGAGGCTGAACTCTAGTGAGTTGCGTCAGCAGAACAGAAATGTTTAATTAAGAATCTCATTTTTAGAAGTCAATTCTCTAAGAGTCAGGGTGATCAAAAAGAAGCATCTTTAATTTGCAAAGATAAATGGGGCTTCCTCTGTTTCCTCTTTACCGCCTCTAGAAGACCATTGTGTTGAGAAGCATGCTGGGTGGGGGTGGGGAATGAGGAGGGGGCACTGGCCTAAAGTGCTGGGGGAACATGTGGAAGGGGGCTGTGTGTGTGCTGCGCATGGTGGAACTGTTCTGCTACCTTCACTCTCAGCTCCTCCAGACTGCCAGTGTTTTGCAGGAGAGATTCCAGGGCAGGCCATACATTTAGATTTGCACAGCGGATTAAAGAACTCTGTCACCCTAAGCACAATAAACCCACTTCTTTTTTTAAAAAGAGAGAGAGAGAAGTGAGACTTTTTTGTGGTATCAGAAGTGACCTGGAAATGTACTGAAAAGTGTGAGTTGGTTGAATAATGGATTGGAAAATATGTAAACCCCCACAAGCCAATCAGGAGGCACACAGGACAGATGCTCACAGTCCTATATCTGCACCATAAACAAATCAGAATGAATGATTGAACATTCGTTCTGATTTGCTTATAGAATGCTTACGAGGATGCTAGTCTATGCCTGAGCTTTATTGAGCATTCCAGTGCATTTCCACCACTTACCTAACTGCAGAAAGTCAGTTCATGTTTTAAAAAGCGGATGGATCCACTTTAAATGCACAAACCTAAAGTTCCAGGATGCAGTTTAGTCCCTCCCCAAAAATACTGATGACGTGCAGATGCCCATCTTACTTACTTACTATTTTATATACCACTTTTTCCTCCAAGGTCCTCTAACACCACACTGGCTTTCTCACAGAATCGGCCTCTGTCTTGCATACCCCTCAAGTGTCCCGATTTAATTGGGACATCCCAAATTGACAGAAGCTGCCCTGGCCTCTGATCCCAATCAGGGATGCCCCCAATTTTCCAGATGCAGGGCAGACTGCATCTTCCCAGAGTCTCCTCTAGGTCACGCTGTGTCTGGAGATGCAGCATCTCGTGAGCAGGAGGCCAAAGACAGCAAAGTTAAGAGAGTAGGGAGGAAAGGAGGGGAGGAACGAGTGGGTTGCAGCAGCGAGTGGGTGGGTGAGGAAGGGGTCATGGCAGGCAGGTGGCGAGCGATGAAGAAGGGTGGGGGGGCGGGTACCCTGAATTTTTATCACAAAATGTTGGAGGGTATGGTCTTAGATTAAACAAGTTTCCACTTCTTTAGAATAATAGAAACAGCAGCAGCAGCAATTTCCCTCCCTGTAGGGATTCTTTACCAGGGATGCGGGTGGCGCTGTGGGTTAAACCACAGAGCCTAGGACTTGCCAATCAGAAGGTTGGTGGTTTGAATCCCTGTGACGGGGTGAGCTCCCGTTGCTCGGTCCCTTCTCCTGCCAACCTAGCAGTTCAAAAGCACGCCAAAAAAGTGCAAGTAGATAAATAGGTACCACTCTGGCGGGAAGGTAAACGGCGTTTCCATGCGCTCCTCTGGTTCGCCAAAAGCAGCTTAGTCATGCTGGCCACATGACCCGAAGCTGTATGCTGGCTCCCTTGGCCAATAATGAGCACCACAACCCCAGAGTCGGTCACGACTGGACCTAATGGTCAGCGGTCCCTTTACCCTTTACCTTTTTAGGGATTCTTTAGCTGTGATTCCTGACTTTTGGTGTCACTTCCAATTCTGCAATATTCTATGATTCTCCCTTTTTCATTCTTTTTGCCAACCATTAGAGGAGCTCCTGCAGGCAGGAGGTGTTCTTGGCCCCTGGAGAGTCCAGACTAACCTGCTGCCTGCTCCCCCACCTCAGCAGGAATGTGCCTGGTGCCCGGGTGGGCTGCCCTCTTCGCCTCGCCTCCCCTGCCCCCACCGCCTGCCTTGGCAATTAATTCTGAAGTGTTTGCCTGCCTCTCTTGCCTCGGAAGTCCCAGCTGCCTCCTCGGGAGTCTCTCATTAGCAAGCAAACCCTAATCAGAACAAAAACTAATTGCAGATTTGTAGGGAGAAAGCGGGGCTTGATGAAGCAAATGTCTAAAGGGACGGTTCCATTTATGTTCCTCTGTGTTTTGCTTTGATGTGGGGTGCCAGGAGAGATGGGGGGGGCGGAGGGGGAGATGCCGAGGTGAAAACAAAGGGAGACAAGGGAAGAGAATAGAAATAGCTCCCCTCTCTGCCTCCCACACTTCCTGGAAAACAACCGTTGGGGTGAATCAAGGCCTCCTCCCACATGAAAGAAAGGCTGCTGCAGGCAGGCAGGCAGGCAGGCAGCGATCAGGACCTTCCCTAGCCAGGGCTGAGCTCAGGTGGTCTTGAACCCTGTGAGGTGTGGCCATCATGCCTGGTTCTGGGCAGATGAATCTTGGAAGGTGGTGGTGGGCTCTTTCCATTAGAGATCTCAAGTAGAGTCTGAATGGCCCACCTGGCACTATAAGAGGAGTGATGTTCTTTAAGAACCCTAACCCTCTGCAAGCCTGTGTTGTGTGGGAAGCTCAATTTGTGATATAAGGGTTTCCCAAACTTGGGTGTCCAGCTGTTTTTAGACTACAGTTCCCATCATACCTGAACAGTGGTCCTGCTAGCTATGGATTATGGGAGTTGTAGTCCAAAAGCAGCTGACAACTCAAGTTTGGGGTACACACACACACACACACACACACACACGAGTTTCTGCTGCCCACCAGGGGTAGTAGGTGTCCTCTGCACAGCAGTGGCACCCCTCCCAGCTGTCTGGTAGTGGGGGCAGCATTTTCTGTTTTGCCTGGACTGCCTAAACATCCTGCATCAACCCTGGGCCCCACAAATTTCCAATACCTTATTTTTAAGTATTATAATAAATCCAGAAGCTGTTGAGAACTATGTACCCTGAGGCGAGACTGGCTTGGCTTGGTCCACCTACCTGGGTCATCATCTGGAACTGTGCCAAGCCCAGCCAAGTCAGGGTGCTTATCCACCAAATGTAGATGGCCATGAGAAGTCCTCTTCAGCTTCTGAGACTGAAATTAACTTCAGTGCTCCACCAGACAATGATGATGAAGAAGGTGCCTGGAACTGGCCTCACAGCCTTGTGCCGAAGACCTGGCCTGGCTGCAGCACCTCTGCTTGGAGAAACAGGAGTTGGTCCTGGATCAACCCTCTTGGTCCACCATCTGCAAGGATGAGAAGTAACTGCACCACCCTCTCCTGTGCAAAGGAAAGTGTCATTCATAGCTGCTTCCCAGTGGCCCCAGTAATTGTTGGATAGCACTAGATCATAAGCCAACCCACATGGTGACTCCAAAGGCCAGGGTCTGCAGCTCTTGTTTAACCCTTATACACCCTCTAAAATATCCTAAGTGCTCTTCGGATAGTAATAGATGACAGTCCCTACCCACACCATTTAATATATATGTGGTTTTTATACATCACCCCAATCTCCAAGCGGGAAAAGATTCCAGGAGTTTCTGGCCCTTATTCAGGGTTCTGTTTCCTTGGAATGAAGGTCAGTGGAGACTGTGGTGTCCTTAGGATATATGTGGGGGTTTTTTTACACATATATGCAACCTGAACATAGGATGGAAGGGCTCACAGCATTAGCGCCTCCAGCAGATCTTACCTCTCCATTTGTTGCAGCTTTGAACCCAGCACAGAGCAAGTAGGTCTCTGTATCTCCAGCTTCCAGCTCAGCTCTCACATACACTATTCTACCTCCTATATAGCTGCTAGTTGTGGAGTGGGGGCAGGGGAGGTCCACCCATTAGCAGGAGGGCACCATCATTTATATGTAGCTCCTGCAACTTAGCTCATTCTTTTGGGATGCCTATGAGGACACTTAAATGGCCAGCTCAGGTCATCGTTTTACAAAGAAACCTGTCTGACTAGTTCAAGAATTACCATTGTATTCAAACCCTCACTGGGTACCAGGCTCCAAGAACTGGAAGAGACTTAGGGCATCATCTAGACTGACCCCCAAACTCACATCAATGCAAAAGGAAAGAGGGATATGAAGGGAAAGAAGCAAGAAAAGAGCCAAGACTGGATCAGTTGCTCCCTCTGTGGTTGATGGAGAAGGCAGGTCTGGTCTCTCTCTTGCTGTGATGCTCTTTCTGGGAGGTGAGGGTGGTGCTGGCCAATGCCAGAGGAATGAGGCTGGCATGTGCTTCCCTCCAGCTTTGCAACTCCAGGGCAGCTCTCATTCCTCTGTTCTCATAAAGTAAGCTTGCAAAGGGGGAAAGGCCATTGGAAATTGATTTACATGCATTCTTTGCATCTCCCGAGACCAGCCTGGATTTGCTCCCAAGGGCAGAAAGTGCCTGCTCTACGCTGTTATAATTCCACTTAGTTCCTGCTGCTTCAGAGATGTGCTGCTGTTTTTAAATGCATGCAATGAAGGATTTTATGGCAAAGTCAAACAGCACTTGCTGCTGAATCACCAAGCCCCCTGCTTCTAGGTAAGGCATGAATCTCTGGCTACAATCGAAAGACCGTGTACACTTTATCTGGCTTTATCTGGCAAGATGTAGCTGGGAGTTATTAATGGAGAATAAAGAACAGCATCAATCCAAGACTTTCTTAACGTGACCCAAGCCCATTTTTAACAGCAGTCAATCCAGGGATTCACGGACCAGGAATCTGCCCCTCTGGGTCACTGGTCAAAGGAGGGAGCTGCAGCCCCTCTAAGAACCTGGGCATTCAGTCCTCCTCACCCTGGACTCTCAGGCCAACATTGCTTTTCTCTTTCTTCTGGTATATGTAACCACTGGCACTTTGACCCTACTATTTTGCCTCATTCTCCTGCCTCCCTGTCCTTTCTACCCCTTTCATGGCCCAAACCTGCATCAGTTTGAGTTTCCCCATTGTGCTTAGGCCTGTGGGGTCTTTAACACCCTTCCCCTCTCCTTATACCACAGCAGTAACATTCCCCACCTTCCCCCCTTCAATAAGCAAGTTTGAGCTGCTAGTCCACAAAATTTTTGCATGTATATTATGCACCTGTGAACCACATTTATGTTCCATATAACCCTTTCTCCACTTGGGCAATAAATGCAACCTCTGCTTTTGCCCATGGCATGCAAGATATTGTATTCATGAGGTGCCAGCCCTCTGTGTCCAAGACCTTGAGAATCAAACCTCTGCTGGCAACGCATACATTGATATACATAGCTCAGTTGGTAGAGCATAAGACTCTTAATCTCAGGGTCATGGGTTCAAAAGATTCCTGCATTGCAGGGGGTTGGACTGGATGATCTCTGTGGTCCCTTTCAACTCAATGCTTCTATGAACATGTACAGTTGCTGTCAGGGACTGGCTGGATGAGGAAGAGTGGTGGGAGCCACCTACCCAAGAGCCCCCAAGGAGGGCACAGAAGAAGACTTAGATCCCAGATCCTGGTTGTGGGACACTGAAGAGCAGTCTGCAGAAGGTACGTGCTGGGAGGCGCTAGAAGCATGGGGTTTGAGCAATCACAGGGAGTCAGGAGAAGGAGGGCCTTCTAGGACAGGGTTAGAGGCTCAGAGTCACAGTGTGAGCACAGGCTCGGAGAGGAGTCAGAGGTTGGCTCTGCTGTACACCAGCAAGACAGTCCCGGTCCTGCTGGCTCACCTGCCCCTCTGATACCTCACTCAAGAAGAGACCTGCAAGTTGCAGAGCAATGGGTCAGACAGGCCCAGAGGAGGAACTCGCCCCCTCCATGCAGCCTTCATCTGCTTGGGAGGGATCCAGAGTGAGAGGCTAGAGGGGGAAGGGCAGAGCTAGTGGTCAGTTTCAGCAACATCTCAGCTGGATTAAGGTGAACCAGAGCACTCTGCTGTGTTGTTATTTTCTGTTAATAAAGAGCTAATTGCATTCCATGCCTTCCGTGTGTGTCCTGGTATTGATGTCAAGCTGACTGGTCAGTAGTTATCTGGATCTCCTCCCCCCCCCCTTTGAAGATGGGGACAACATTTGCCTACCTTCATTCTGCTGGGTCCTCACTTGTTCTCCAAGAATTCTCAGAGGTTATAGATGCAGGCTCTGAGAAACACTGAAAACTTCATTTATTTCAACCAGCATTTAATATGTAGTTTTCTGCATATTGCTGTTTAAAAGTGGATTTTATGTTGTTTGCTTGAATAGATTATGCTGCATTTCATCTGCTTCATTTTACTATGGATGTTTCCATAATTATCATATTGTGTTTCTATGGCTAAGTGCTGCGTGAGCAAAAGAGACAGATATACATGTACGAAGTACATGAAGAGTAAATCCTGCTTCTCTTTCTCACGGTCTTCTCACCCCCTCAGAGAGCCCCAGAATCCAGCAGTTACCAGCAGAGTTAGGACCTGCAATTCCAAAGGAGAAGAAGAAAATGAGCAAAACCAGGGAGAGGAACCCCCAATCCCACACCAGGGTGCAAATGGATCCAACTGCCCAACTTGAGGAAGCCCATCATGAAGCAGACAGCCAATTTATTCAGATTTGTTGGCAAGAAGGTTCTCTGACCAAGAGCATCTGTCCCAGTTGGCTGGGGGGGGGCATGTTTATATATTGACCATTATTCATTCATTCCACACTTTTCGGTGCATTTTCCCGTCACTTATCTAACCACGGTAAGTCCATTTCTTTTTTTAAAGTGGGTTTGTTGCACCATGCCAACAAAGTGCTCTAATCCACCTGCATTTAACCTAATTTCCCCATGATGTGCCACTTGCATCCCTCCTGCAAAATAGTGACAGCTTGGTGGTGTCCAGGAAGTGAGGGACTCCCCCACCCAACCCCTTGGCCTAGTAGCACATTCAGATTGGAAAGAAGTTTCTGGCTGGCTGTTCTCCTCCCTCAACCACTGCAACGTGTGTGGGATGTGAAACACATAGCTGTCAAGTACAACATTCGTAGAATGGACATGCTGGGGGATGCTAGACGAAGAGACTCGCGGAACGAATTATTTTTGTCTTGCGAGGCACCACTGTACTTTTATATTGACTTTAATGAGATTGTCATGTCTATTCCTTTTTTAAAAGGGATAAGAAGGGATCTTACCCGGAATCTTATAGAGTGGTACCTCGGGTTAAGCACTTAATTCATTCCGGAGGTGCGTTCTTAACCTGAAACTGTTCTTAACCTGAGGCACCACTTTAGCTAATGGGGCCTCCTGCTGCCGCTGCACCGCCGGAGCACGATTTCTGTTCTCATCCTGAAGCAAAGTTTTTAACCCGAGGTACTATTTTTGGGTTAGCAGAGTCTGTAACATGAAGCGTATGTAACCTGAAGCGTATGTAACCTGAGGTACCACTGTATATGGAGGCTCAGACGAGCCTGCAACAAGCAAAGCGCTGTGTGTTTAAAGGGGACTGTTTAAACTCTGCTAAGATATAGAACTTGCTAACGCAAGTTAGGAAGGATATCATTAAACAATATATCCTCTCCTGTCTCCCTGAACATAAACACAACATGTCCTGTGAAAGCCCTTTTCCAAGTCCTTTCACCGAGCAGGTCTCACAAATCCAGCAGAGCCTTCAGGCAATGGATGCAGGGAATGATCTCGGCATCTTCTGCCAATGGAAGCAGCAGTGTCCGCTGACATAGCCCACTTCCCTCCTCAACACACCTTCTCCTCCGCCCCCACCTGCTTTGCTCAAAAGCCCCCAGTCATCTTTAAACTAAATTGCCTCACAATTGACAAATAACATGGAAATTAGAAACGCTAACAGGAAATAATGAAGGGAATCATTCATTTGCTCAGCTATCCAGCACTGGGGCCCTTCAGCCATATGCATCAGTGGTGGATGGAGGAGGGCTGCTCATCTCATTTCCACAGCAGAGGATCAAATAACATGGGGTGTGTGTTGTTTCTTTTGCTGCCCTCTGCGCAGGCTGGCTTTCAGTTGGGCAGGTTATCTTGACACCTGCAGATCAATGTTAAATTGCCTCTTTAAATTGCTGCCTTTTAACAGAATGGGAAGAGTGTTCTCCCAGGCAGGAGGGTGGATAATTGAAAGGGGGAGCCTTGTGTAGAAGGAAATTGCAAGGTCTCAAAGCTTCCGTCACCTACACTGTTGTTGCTGCCGCCATCACCACATGCCACATTACTTGCTTGGGGCCAGGAACCAGCACGGAGATCGCATGAGGACAGGCCAAGGAACCAGGTCTGTTGGACCAAGAGAGAACATTGAAATGAGATCTCATAACACTAGAATGTGTGGACATCCAATGAAGCTGAACATTAGAAGATTGAGGACACATAAAAGGAAGTACTTCTCCACGCAGAGCATAGTTACTGTGGAACATGCTCCCACAGGAGGCAGTGATGGCCACCAAGCTAGATGACTTTAAAAGATTAGACAGATTCATGGAGGAAAAAGCTATTGATGGCTATTAGCCATGATGGCTTTGCTCTGCCTCCACAGCTGGAGACAGCAATGCTTCTGAATACCAGCTGCAGGAAGCCACAGGAGGGGAAACGGCTCTTGTACTCAAATCCTTATTGGGGGTTTCCCACTGGCATCCTGTTGGCCTCTGTGAGAACAGGATGTTGGTCTAGTTGGGCTACTGGCCTGATCCAACAAGGCTCTTCTTATCTTCCGATGTTCTTACCTGATTACATTGACCCGTACTTAAAATGATCTCATAAAGCAGAGGGTGCACAAGTGTTTGTTCTCTGCAACTGGAATCGGAGAAGGAATTCCTGCATTAACTTAGGATCAGTAAAGCCTTGGCTGAAGGATCTAGCCCAGGGTGTGTGTGTGTGTGTGTGTGTGTGTGTGTGTGTGTGTGTGTTGCCCTCCCTTGCCATTTTCAGAAGTAAAAGCAGTTCATAAACCTCACTCAGCTGAAGCTCATTCATAAGACTTTGGAGGCTGGTAACAGAGGTGTGAAGATTTGTAGAAGAGGCAGCTGACAAGTTGTGAGTGGGGATTTGCGACACGGGAAGCAGGAGTGCGGAACTTGCAGCCCTCCAGACGTAGCTATCATCCCTGACCCGATGCTGCCTGAAGCATATGGGAATCAGAGCCTAACAATATCTGGAGGTCCCCCAGCCCTTGCAAAGGAAAAGTCTTTTGGGGAAGTGTATTTTCAATGGCTCTGAATCCCCAGCCAATGAGGGAACACATAGTGCAGCCTATCAGGGATCACCAATCAGAGTTGGCTACACAACTTCCTTACTCTGAATTGCGGGTGAAGGGCGGGGAGTGAATGCAACTGGCTGGTGCTCTCTTGTCTTGCACTGATGGAGATGAATGAAAATTCATCTCCAGTCCTAAATGGGATTGCATGCATTGTAATAATAAAGGCCACAGAATAATAAATGCACATCTGCCAGAACTTCATCCCTGGCATACTGGACCAGGCTGAAGTTGTCTCAACCACAGAGACATCTTCCCTCTCCTTCCCTCTTCCCTCTCCTTCCTTTCCACCCTTTCGCAAAGGGGTGAGAGAACGGGAGAGAAAGCCTCCCTCCCCAAAAAATAGAGGTTTAGCATTGCTGCTGGCAGTTTCTATGGTCATTTGGGTTCTGGGGTTGAGCCCTGGCTTGAGTGGAGCACCCATAATTGATGTCCTCCTCCTGTCACCCAGGACCTCTTGACTCCTGAGTGCTTTCTGCTGCTTCCTACTGGCTGAGGAAGAAACCAGCATAACCAACCCCTCAGATTCCTTGCTCCCAGCTAAATCCCTGATTTATAGGAAAACTTTGAGACAAGAGGAGGAGAAGGTCTGTTTGGCCAATGGACACTCAAGCACTTGTTCAATTTTCCCAAGGAGACAGATTAATTAATGCAATCTGGCCCATCTGACCCACCGAATTGGATTCTTGCACTTTGGGGATAAGGATTGTATTAAGCTGATAAGAGAAGTTGCACATGCAATGAGATGCTGATTTATGGCAAAGGAAGGAGCTGGCGGGTTCTGCAGCAGGAGAGAGCCTGATCTGGGGCCCCTGGAGTCTGCAAAGCCTTTCTAGAGTGAATCAAAGAGCAGAGCTGTAGCAGGCAAGAAGTCTTTTGACTTTGGGCATGTAGTAGGAGGGGGAGAGAGATGGGGGGTTCTTTCTCATCGGGGCGGGGGGATGCAGCAGTTGTGTGGCAATCAAGAGAACTTAGCCTGCATATATTCCTGCTGTTGTTGTTTTTTTCCTCCTAAATGGGAGAACCTGGGCTGGGGCACAATTTAGTTGTGATCCTGCGTTTCAGGGGGTTGGACTAGATGACCGTTAGTGTCCCTCCCAACTATGATTCTATACTGCTGCTGCTGCCACCAAATGCATCCACTTAGGGAATTGGGGGTTGGGAGAGAAACATTTGAACTGGTTCGCATTTAATACAAAACTTCCTAATTTGCACTTCCTGAACTACGCAAATGGAACTGCAGTTATTGTTCAGAATTCACACTTCTCTGAATTTTGCAATGCAGTTTGCCAACTAATGAACATGTACAGAAATGTGTATATTGGTGAAAATGACCAAGAAAGATGCATTGTATTATGATAACTCGCCTACAAAAATTTACTTTAGCAGAAGAAAGTTGAACTGAAGAGCTGGCAAATCTTCATGAAGGCCTTTAAAAAAATAAATAAATCACAGACTGGTGTGGAAATGTAGCAAACTGAACTTAAGGTTGGACAAAAACGAGAAAGTGAGGCAACGGAAAAGTACAGGTTTGTGTCCATCCTTAGGTGAGTCAGTTTCTCAAAGGGCATATAGTGCCAAGACCTCCAATCTGTGGGGCACCAGGAGATGGCAGGCAAACCAGCAAGTATGGATGAAAGCTGCAGCCCCCAGCTGGCATTTGAAGCAGTGGGGCGCCTGAGCCAGGAAAGTGGGTGCTGCTGTGTTGCTGCTTGTCTGTGTCACTGACTGGCTTTTATTTGGGCTCCTTGCATGAAGAAACTCATTTGTGCATCAGCACTCCAGGCTACCTGCTGCCATGACACTGTTTGTCTTTGCGCTCTCTGAGCCCAGCACTCCTGGCTCCCCCACCCCCTGCATTTAAGAACCTAAGAAGTGCCTGCTGGATGGCCCATCAAGTCCAGCATCCTGTTCGCACAGGGGCCAAGCAGATGGGAAGCCCGCAAGCAGGACCCATGGTCAAGAGCACACACCCCATACTGAGGTTTCCAGAAACTGGTATTTCCATTCCCTTTGCACCTTTGTGTGGAATTGGCCCAGAAGTGGTGTTTGTTGCCTTGATCTTTCTAACCTGACCCCTTGGACTTGGGACAGGTCACCATGCCAAAAAGAGCACCATCCTAATATCAGCAAGCAAAGGACACACCCTCCTCCACCCTAAAATAAGGACATGCATCCTATATTTCTTGGAGATCACCCTGCATAAGCCTGGCCTCCTGCTCTTCCTTCAGATTGTCCCTCCAGTTCCTTTATTCCCCATGAAGCTCCTCTCCTGCAACCAAAAGGAGCCCCACCATTTCCTCCTTCAATTCCCCACCATTGAAAGGAGGCTACCTGCTGACTCTTGCCCACTGGTACGAGAGTTATTCTATAAAGTGCCAGGAACACTGGATTGTATAAAGTGCGTTAAGAAAATGCATAATACAGTGGTACCTCTGGTTGCGAACGGGATCCATTCTGGAGGCCCGTTCGCAACATGAGCAGAACGCAACCCGTGTCTGCACATGCACAGATCGTGATTCGCCACTTCTGCGCATACGCGTGACGTCATTTTGCGCGTCTGTGCGTGCATGAGCAGTGAAACCCAGAAGTAACCCTTTCTGTTACTTCCGGGTCGCTGCGGGACGCAACCTGAAAACGCGCAACCTGAAGCAAACGTAACATGAGGTATGACTGTAGCCCAATTAGGAGATGTTATGTTTGAGGAAATCTCAACTTGAGTTTGAACGTAACCAGGCCAAAGAGGCCCCCACTTCAGTCTCCTTTCCTCATAGTGGCCACTCAGATGCCCCAATTGAAAGCCCACAAGCAAAACCAGAGTGCAACACAGGGGCGTAGAATAGGGGGACCAGGGGGGCTGTGGCATGAGGGTGTGCAAACAGGCACCCCCACAACAGGTTCCCTCACTCGCCAAGCCACAGCTGGGCTGGACTAGGGCAGCGGTGGCATCTCCTTCTTCTCATGGCCAGCAAAGGGATGCCCACATTTGCCCTGCCCTGTGCTGGCTGAGAGGGAGGGAGGGGGAGGAGAGGTGAGGTGAGAGGCTCTGGCAGCCACCTCCTCCTTTGCAAACAGGGCACCACAGCCATCAGGTCTGTTCTTGTTGCAGGGTGGCTTTGAGCTGCTTTCTCCCTCACTGGCTCCCTGCTCAGACTGCTGTGGCTTGGCGTGGCCACCATCCATGCCCTGGGCACCAAGAGCTCGTGCTACGCCACTGGTGCAACAGCAACTCTCCCCACTCAATACTGTGACAGCCATTGAAGGTGAGAGCGAAGGTTGCTTACCAGAGAGAGGCCCTTATCAAGTGCAGGTCATTCTTCCTTTCCTTGTGCAATGCCCTCTGTAGAGCCCCTGCCTGGCACCAACCTTAAGGTCTTTTCAGCACCAGGCAAAGAAGTGTTTTTTAATTTTTCTGGGCCTTTTAAAACCTTTTACTCTCTGCACTGTGTTGAAGTTGTAGCAGAGGTGAAGCTTTTAGGTCTGCAGACTACACCCCTTTGGATTTCTGTTTTAAGCAGTTATTGCCATGATGTTTTATCCCCTAATCTCTGTGCTGGAGAAGGTTGCTTTGCTTTGCTTTTATGGAAGTTGTATTTGCTGCTTTGTTTATTCTTGTTTGATTGGAATTGCGATTTCTTTTTAAAAAAATAAATAATAAATCTGCTTTATTTTGTACATCACCCAGAGAAGTATTGTTAATCTGGGATGATGAATGGAACAAACAAACTGAAGCAACATAAATAAGTCAGACTAGAAGATATAAATGTGAGCTCATAGGAGGTACCATGATGGGCTGCCTGGGAGCTCCGAAAGGAAGGGTACTGCCACGAGAAACTGAACTGGGTGCGGAAGAAATGCAGATTCTGCTGGAGAGAAAATGTTTTCTCCCTCTCTCATGACACAAGAACTCTTGGTCGTCCAATGAAGCTGAATGTTGGAAGATTCGGGACAGTTAAAAGAAAGTCCTTCTTCACATTGTGCAGGGTTAATCTATGGAACTCACCTCCACAGGAGGCAGTGATGGCCACCAACTTGGATGGCTTTAAAAGAGGATTAGACAAATTCTTTAAGGATAAGGCTATTGATGGCTATGAGACACAATGGCTATGCTCTGCCTCCACAGTTGGAGGCAGCAAGATTTCTGAATACTAGTTGCTGGAAACCACAGGAGGAGAGAACCCTCTAGCTCTCAAATCCTTCTTGCAGGTTTCCCATTAAGGCATCTGGTCGGCCCCTGTAAAAACACAATGCTGGACTAGATGGCCTGATCCAGGAGGCTCTTCTTAGGTTCTTCAAGCCTGCCTACTGGATGGGGTAAGGCCCAGCCCCCGCAAAAGTAAACAAAGAAAGAAAAGTGGGGCAGCAATGGGAACAGAGCCCAGGGCAGCTCCTTCATGGAGCAACACTCCAGTTATCACAGATATGCAGAAGCTGCAGTGGGAGCCTCCAGATGGTCCCCAGGAAACAGAAAGGATTCAAGCGCACACCAGAACCAGCTGCTTTCTGTCACATGGAGCGGGCTGCAAGAGCTAAATGGAGGAATGGGAGACAGGTGACTGGTGTCACCTCCCCTCTCCTCCTTGCTCAGGGACCACTGCCCTGAAAAACATCAGAAGAGCCCAGCTGCTGAATCAGGCCAAAGTGGGGTGGGGGTCTCAAGCCCAGCACCCTAATCAACCAGATGCCCCAATGGGGAGCCCACAACAGGCTTTCCTGAGTGCACTAGCAGCAGAGCTCTCCCCACGTGGGCTTCAGCCTGCATCTTTCACTGTGAAGACAAGACACCCAAAGAATTCATTCACATTCTCTGCGAACTGCTTTGCCTCCTTCCACAAACCTTTAGCTCCCTTGCTGACCAATGGTCCAGCCATTGCCCTAGCTGGCGTCTTGCTTCTGATAGATAGTTTTTTTATTGGTCGCTTACATTATAATGCCATTGAAGCATCTTTCCTGCATCAGCAGAGGATGCTGAACTCTCTGGCCTGTGAAGTCCCTCCCAACCCTATCGGGCAGGCTTGTTTATTTTTCGCCAGAGGCTCCTCAGATTCTTTTTGCCTTCTTCATTGCCTGATTGCCTTTCTTTGGCAGAAGTCTGTGTGCCTTTTTTTGACCTCCCCGTTTGGACTGTTCTGTCCCCCTCTTTCATTTCTGCCTGCCACACACTCTGGAAAGGCCCAGGACCAGTGGAAGAAATAAAGAGAGGGAGGGAGGCGTGAAATGCACACACCCCAGAGACACCACCAGTGGTGAAGGGGGAGAGAAGCATTCCTTTGTGTGTCATCCTCCAAAAGAAGTCTTGAGCATGGCAACAAGGAAGGGGGCCTTTTCAGCTATGTCCCCCTGCAGGAGACCCACCTGGCCCCAAATTTGTCATCCTTCCAATGCCAGGTGCTTGACTGGTGATGTTATTTCTCCTGGGAATGTTCAGTGCTTGGATTATTTTCTGGTGATCATGTCCTAGTTCAGGGGTCTGCAACCTTTTTCAGCCATGGGCGGGTCCACCGTCCCTCAGACCATGTGGTGGGCCAGACTATTTTTTTTTGGGGGGGGAGAACAAATTGCTATGGCCCACAAATAATCCAGGGATGCATTTTAAATAAAAGCACATGTTCTACTCATGTAAAAACACCAAGCAGGCCCCACAAATAACCCAGAGGTGCATTTTAAATAAAAGAACACATTCTACTCATGTAAAAACATGCTGATTCCTGGACTGGATTGAGAAGGCGATTGGGCCGCATAGGGCCCACAGACCTTAGGTTGCCTACCCCTGTCCTAGTTGATGTCTGCAGAGCAGGGCACATTTTTTGACGTGTTCACTAGATAACATTATTATTAAGTGAGTTAGATCTCTGTTATGGGAGGCTTATCTATTTCATCACCTCAGAACATCTCTGTCTATGGTGATTCATAAATCTTTGCCTCTCTGGGTGATGGAGGGTTACCCAGGACTCAACAGAGACATCAGAAAGATCTCAGGAGTGTGATGAGTTCAAGGCCAGTGGCTGGAACAGGCAGCACTTGCATCTGGGTGGCAGGCAGGCTGAGTTGGGCCCCACATGGGGGGGGGGCTGACTACAAGCTGTATGAATCTTAAGATAGTGCATGATTAGGAAAAGTTATGCTTCTGCAATTATGATTAAGTAAATTGTAAAATAAGTGATAAAAGAGAAAAGGAGACAATTTGAATCGAACATGTTATGTTTATTTTAAAGGCATTGAATCTGAGATACAATATATCGAATTTGGGTACATAACATTGGAAAGCTACAATAAGGCATGAAATAAGGTAACAAAATGCTGACATTGTTAATATAAATAACGCAGAATCGGAAGGGGTGGGGAAGTCCAAGTTGTTTTTGTTTGTTTTTGTTGTTAAAAAAAGGGAAAATTTGTTTCTTGCAATTATGTTATTTGTTTGTAACCTATAAAATTATGGAAAGAAACGCAATAAAAAATTTATAAAAAAAAACACATGGGGGGGGGCTGTCATGCATGCAGGATGTCACACGCACAATGACCTGCTATCCAAGCCTCCTGCCCAGCCTGGCACACTGGTGATCGCAGCAGGCAGCACGGAGGGTGAAAATCACCCTCTAAGCCTTCCACCCAGCGTGCCGGCTCTCACCCTGGGGTGGCAGGGGATGGCAGCCCCCTCAATATTGTAAGAGCTCAGCCCTTTGCCTCAAAATATTGAGGGGGCTGAAGCCCCTTGCACCCCATATACCTGTTGCCCCTTCTGGGTGGTTAGAGTTGATGGGAGCCTAGATCCTGCCCAGCCGTGAGGCTGCCAGTTAAGCTCTCCTGGTTGTAGTGCAGCCTGCAGAAACCATTCAGGCAGTGGGAGAGGGGGGCTTTCCTGATGTAGCACCTTCCCTGTGGAAAGGCCTCCCCCCTGAAGTGAGGCAAGCTCCATCAGGAATGTACTTCTGCTGGTGGTTAAAAACTCATTCATTCATGGTTTTGGTGCCCACTAGTGGCAACTTCTGCACTGAATCACCTGCAGATGCTGCTGGCAGGGAAATGTTTATTCACTGCATTTGTCATTTTAAGGTACAAATTTTAATGGATTTGTATTTTAGATGGTTGTAAACCACCTTGATGTTTTTGAATAAAAGTTGGCATATAAATGGTTTTCATAGATGCATAAAATAAAAACCTGGACGCCCATCCATTTTGCATACCCAGCCACCCACTCTCCTTGCCAGGCCTAAGTTTTCTAATTCCCTCCTTGGGAAATGGTGGGACCTTTAAGGCCCTGCCTGCTGAGCTGATGACACTGATCTCCGGTGGAGTCAGCCCTGGCACAATATTTGAAAAGGCGAGGAACAGGAGGCATGACAGAAGCTTATAAATTTATGCCTGGCATGGAGAATTTTTTTTCCTCCCTCTTTCAAAGCACTAGAAGACATGGACATTCAATGAAGCTGAATATTGGGAGATTCAGGGCAGATAAAAGGAAGTACTTGTCCACACAGAGCATAATTATACTATGGAAGTCACTGCCACAGGAAGTATATGGCTTAGATGGTTTCAAAAGAGGAATAGGCAGATTGAGGTCTATGTATAGTTACAGCAGCTGCTGCATTCCAATTGCTAGCTCTTCAAACCCTGGAAGGTGCTTTTTCATTAAAGGGGTCCAGCCTGTTCCACCAGTCTTCTACTCCAACAAAGCCAGAGAGTAGTGAGGTCATAGGAAGACCCGAGGAGGCCTGCTGCTGCCACAATGAGGCCTAATGAGGCTGCCACAACCATGGGGGGGGCAGCAAGGCCTGCTGCTGCAACTGCAAGGCCTGCCAAGACCCATCACTGCCATGGAAAGGCTCGGCCCCTCAAGATTGGAGGGCTCAGCCCCATCCCAACATGCTTGGGGGGGTGTGAGTTGTCCTCAGCCCCACAGAGTTGGCGCCTATGGCACCCAGAGATGATTTTTGAAGGCCCTTGCATCAGAGAGAGCTGGCAGTGAGCCTCTCTTAGCCAAACAAGCCTCTTTGGGTGCCTGCTCCCAGTGGCTCCGTGTGTTGCTTCTGTGGCTGCAGGAATGTCAGGAGGAGGAGAGGAGGATCTGTTGCAGCGGTTGCTGCGTCTTGCATGACAATAGCGCCCCCTGCTGTGGTAATTAAGTCTCAGCAGCCCTCTGTTGTCCGGGTTGAAGGGAACGTGCTGAGCTGGAAAGTGGGGTCAGGCAGCAATGGCCAAAAGGCCCTTTCATGGGGCTGGGAGTGATGATGACTGGCATTAATCCGAGTGAAACTGAGCTCTGATCTGTTCTCAGCTCTCACTCAGCCTTGCAACCTGTGAAGTAAAAGCTGAAGAGGTGGGCAATGGCTCTTGGGTGGTCAGCCAACCAACCAGGTGGGCCTGAGTCCAGCATCACTTCATGACAGGCGGCAGTATGGCAAATAGCACTTGTGGAAAAACTAAATAATGAGATAAAATTGGCACAAGCTTTGAAGCACAAATACTCTTTTGTAACCAATTGGCACCATTTGCTTATGTACATGGTTGAAACATCAAAATAGAGGCCTCCCCTGACATCATAAAACTTTTTTTCCCCAAAAAGTTTTATTAATTTTCCACATTTATGACAAATATAACATATAATACACACAAAAGAAAAGACATTACAATACTGAAAGAAAAGAAAAAGGAAAAGAAAAACACTTATTACTTCTAGAACCCATTTTATCTTTCATTGTTATCTGACTTCCTCGAATTCCCCCTAACTGAATTTCCTTGTAACAGTTTTCCAAAATCCTCTTTCTAATAAAATTAACTCCTTCAATTTACTATCTTCTTCTCTTTTCTTATTAGTCTAAATCCATAGTTCTTTACACCTCCTTCTTATTCTAATCCTAAACCTAATTGATGCTTTCAAGTCACTTCTAATTATCTTATATTACATACATCATAAAACTTTTTGGTTAGCATCAGCTGTTTGTTGCCTTCCTTACAAATGGTAGTCTGGGACAAGAACTTACTGTGGTATTTAGTTTGGGGTGGGATATTTCATTACTTACCTGCATGTTGTTGTTATATGTTGAAATAATGTAGTAGTAATAATAATAATAATAATACAAACTGTAATCACTTCGCAAACCACCCCAAGAGCTATGTTTGTAGCATCACTCACAAAGCAGATCCAGCAACCTTCCCTCTGAAGAAGAGCCTTTGTAGCTTAGTGGTAGATCACTTGCTTTTTATTCAGAAAGCCATGGGTTCAGTTCCCAGCAACACCTTCAGTTAGGGCTGGGAAAGACTGCCCACTTGAGAACACTGGAGAACTGCTGTTTACCAGTCACTGTCTAGACTCTAGGACAATCCTCAGCTAGATGGACAAATGGTCTGGCTTGGTTGGGATAAGGCAGTTTCCCTTTCGGCTTTGCTTTTTCTTGTTTTGTTTTCCTTGCCTGTGTCGAACTCAGCCTTCGTCAAGCTGGTGGCCTCCAGCACTATTGGACTCCAACTACCGCCAGCCAGCACAGCCATGAGGAATGGTTGAAGGAGTTGGATATGTTTAGCCTGGAGAAGAGAAGACCGAGAAGTCATATAAGAGCCACCTTCAAGTATCTGAAGGGTTTCCACACAGAAGATGGAGCTGGCACAAGCTTGTTTTCTGCTGCTGTGAAGACCTGAACCAATGGGTTCAAATGACAAGAAAGAGATTCTGGCTAAACCTTATGAAGAACTTTCTGATGGAAAGAGCCATTTGACAGTGGAACAGACTCTTTCAGAAGGTGATGGACTCCACTGGAGGTTTTTAAACAGAGCATGAGAGGCCATCTACCAGGGATTCTTTAGCTGTGATTCCTGTTTTTCAGGGGATTGGACCAGATTGTTGGGAAAAATATTGGGGTTCAATATGCAGCACCCTGGGAGTTCAGTCTGGTTGGCCAATAAGATCCAGACCCCAATTGTCAGTCACACAAGACATTCAAACTTACTCTCACCATGCAGATGAGGCAAATATGACCCTGATATCTAAAACACACTTTTATTTCTCCTAAACACGCATTGTGATGTAGAGATACCCATGCAGGGACTTTCCCAAAAGGCACCTCTGCATTCCCTGTTTAGTTTGATGGAAATACTTCACTTAAAAAAAAAAAAGCAGCAGAAGTGGAGGATTTGATCCTGAGCAGTGCAGGTTTCCATTGTTTCACAAGGGATTTCCCTGCAGGGAAGGTGTTTGCAAATGCACAGCACCCTGCAGGATCAAACCCTCCATCAACCAGTTGGAAGGGGAGGAGACTGCAGCATCTTCTCCCCCCATAAGTTTATGGGAATGATCAGCCTGTTTGGGGCAGGTAAGATCGGGGCCACAGAAGAAGATGGGGAAGTCTGTGCACAGCCCTAATATTTAAAATGGTAAGCAAACACCCAACAGCAGCATATTCTGATGTGTAGCGATAGTAATAATTTCTAGTTTGGGCAGGAGTAAAAGGTCAGCCTGGAATGCACAAGGAAGATGCTTATTGATTTGAATTTTTCAACAGGCTCGATTCTATGCACCTGACTGCCCAGTTCTTCCAATTTGCGATGTAATAGCATATGATTTATTTGTAACAATCACTGGCCCTGCTTTATATGTTGTAAACTGTTTTGTATTGACTGAATTGGTTCACTCTTATGCTTTATGATTTTCCTTAAAATTAATTTTGTAAAAAAAAATTAATAAAGGGAAACCTAATGCCAAGGTCCAGCACAGTTAGGCACATTTCTCATGTGGGTGGCACCTGGATCTTGCCCCCAAACACCACACCCATCAGCCAACTGGTCCCTCACCACTGTTGGGCCATCTGAATGCCACCAAAGTCTTGTTAAGAGGCCAGGATTAATTCTTCTACCAAATGTTTTGGAAGCAGGCAGAGAACTGTGGTCCACACACAGACCACACTTTTCTTTGCTGGGGAGTAAGATATGAATAGGACCACACTTAGGTGGTGAAATGCTTGACTTTTTATGTGAATAAGAAAACAAGAAGAGCTCTGCTGGATCAGGCCCAAAGGGGCCCATCTAGTCCAGCATCATTTCCTTCCAATAGCCAACCAGTGGGAAACCCACAAGCAGTGAGATCACCCTAGGGCTTCTGTCAGTTGTCCCCCATTTCACCCAAATGGCCTCATCCAGAATTCTGGCATTTACTGTTGCTGGTCCCAGGCTGTGGATGGAAGACTCTCTCCCAGCAGAGATTCATTAGAGGCATCAAGGCATTTCTTGACGACTTTATGTTGGCAGGCTTATGCAGCTGTTCAAAATCCTTTTGATTAGCCAGACATTTTGAAGATTATTTTGCACTGTTTTTAATAGTTTCTCGTGTTTTATTCTTTACATATGGTTGTACACCACCCTGCTATTTTATGAGATAGTGATATATAAATACTTCTATAAAGAAAGCAGGGTGTAAAAATGAATCCCGAATTCATTTTTATCAATACCTTATTAGGTTAAAGTTTGGTTAACTACAATAACATTTTTTAAAAACTTTTTCTTGTTGAATAAAATTTCTTTTTATCATCATATATCATCATTTATATTTTATTTAAGAGACCACTGCAAGCAGATGAAAACATTAGCGGGATTTTAATCTCACTTGTAATGTAACAAATACTATGGATAATATGGATGGATACAAAATATAGATTATGGAATAATATGCAGTAGTCAATGTTGACAATAGGACCCATGCAGGGAATGGGGGGGGGAAGTCCTGAGATTCAGAGTAATCACTATATATGGATGTGCATTTGGATTGTTATAAATTTATATTTGTAAAATCAAATAAAAATGATTTTAATAAAATAAAATTCCTTTTTTGGGGGGTTCTGTTTTGATTTCTAAGGTAAAAGTAAAGGGACCCCTGACCATTAAGTCCAGTCGTGACCGACTCTGGGGTTGCGGCGCTCATCTCGCTCTATAGGCCGAGGGAGCCGGTGTTTGTCCGCAGACAGAGGACAAACACCGCTGTGAGCTGGTGTGGTCAGCATGACTAAGCCGCTTCTGGCTAACAAGAGCAGCGCATGGAAACACCGTTTACCTTCCCGCTGGAGCGGTACCTATTTATCTACTTGCACTTTGATGTGCTTTCGAACTGCTAGGTTGGCAGGAGCTGGGACCAAGGAACGGGAGCTCACCCCGTCGCGGGATTCGAACCGCCGACCTTCTGATCAGCAAGTCCTAGGCTCTGTGGTTTAACCCACAGCGCCACCCGCGTCCCGTTTTGGTTTCTACATGGGTACTATTTCTTCTTCTTCTTTGTGTCTTATCTTACTCTGTGCACTTGTAATTACGTACTTTTTATTTTTCTATAAATATTATAAAAGAAATCAAGCAAGCAAGAAAGGTATGAAAACAACAGGAATCTCCCCACTTGCAATTCCCAATGTAAATGCTTTAATTCACAAGCTTTAAGGAAGGCTTGTGAGCTTGCTTTGCACTCTGGATCTGAATGACATTTCCCCAAATGCCTTCTGTCCCAGTCCAGTGTATGTGCCATCAGTTTAACCTGGAAGAGCACCCAGGCCCCAGATGAGACACTCAAGGCAAGGAAGCTCCAGAACATGCTCAATGAGATTTTTGAACTTTCTGGAGGGTGAAATGGTTGAGTGATGGAGCTGTGTGCATGTGTGATCTGCCCTACTCTCCCCCATTCCCATTTCACTTTCTTCTCCCATAAAGGCGCTTCATTTCCCCAGGGAAAGGAAGAAGATTGTCCCTGCTACCTAGTGCCTGAACATCATCTTCCTGGCTGCAGTGCTCATCTGGTCAGAAATAAGTCACTAGGTGTCGCTCTTGTTATACTGGGCTGGTGATGCTGATTAGCAGCGTGACAGCTGGTCTGTAGCTCCTCTTTTTGCAGGTCAGGGGCTTGCATTTGGGAAGATTCCTCTCCTGGGACACCCCAAGGATAAGGGTCAGAGGTACAGTGGTACCTCGGGTTAAGTACTTAATTGTTCCGGAGGTCCGTTCTTAACCTGAAATTGTTCTTAACCTGAAGCACCACTTAAGCTAATGGGGCTTCCTGCTGCTGCCGCGCCGCCGGAGCACAATTTCTGTTCTCATCCTGAAGCAAAGTTCTTAACCCGAGGTACTATTTCTGGGTTAATGGAGCGTCTGTAACCTGAAGCGTCTGTAACCCAAAGTACCACTGTACTCAGCATAGCTCTGGTCCCTGACAGACCTGTGAGGGAACAGTGTGGGCTAGAAACTTCCACACCATTAACACACAGGGATGAGGGGGGGGGGTCAAAACAGCAGCCTTGCTCCCCCAAAGAAGAGTTGTTGTCGTTGCCACCAGACTTCCAGCTTGGTTTATCCAGCCACCCTGAGCAGCTGTGGAAGGGGTCTTCCCCACCTGGCTGAGGACAGCAGCTCCCAGGTGGCCCTTTCCAGTGCTTCCCCCACCCCAAGAATGTTTAGGGGTACTCTCATTTTGACTCAAGAAAATCACCATTTTATAGTTCAAATGGGGAAAAATAAATACAGTAAGTGGACAAAAATACAAAGATTAACAAAATGTTTAGGGGTGTGCATTCCCCTGCCTCCCCCCCCCCCGAAAAAAACATTGGCCCTTTCCAACTGCTTGGGGAGGGCAGGGGGGGGGAGAGAAATTGAGTCCAGTTCTCATTTTACCAAATTTGCACTTCCCAAAGCAGGATGCAACTCCAAATGCATCAAAACCCATCAAAAGGTGTGCCTTTTCAAATCTGGCAGTGCAGTTCTCCAATCAAATAATGTGCACAAATACAAGTGTGTTAAGGGAAAGTGTATATAAAATGCATGTATCTGTCAAAAATAACATACCCAAATGCATTGTTTTCTGCAAGCATGTATATATTAGAACAGATATGCGCTAAAGTGCTTTTTAGAGGGTGTATGGGTTGTTGTTTTCTTAGGTTAAAAATTGCAAAGTGATGAAGAAATGTGGAGAATTGAACTGAAGCTTGAAAAATGGGGAATTGAAATCCATCCATCCATCAAGGGCAGAAAGAGCAGGAGGCTATCTAAAGTTTCCCAGGGCTTTGGCATATGTGGTACACTCTGGTTTGACCTGTGGGATGTGATACATAAGTAGCAGTCAAGTACAACATTCCTTGTTTTCCTAGAGTGGACTTGTGTGGGAATGTTTGGTCCAGCCAGTCAAAAACTTCCTGTTTCCTCCTGGTTGGGACATACTTCCTTTTGCATGTGACTAGAGGTGGGCGTGAACTTACCTTTCCAGGTAACAAAAGGACAATGCATGCTGCCACTCTCTCTTTGACTTCCCCCGTCGTTGGAGCAGCAGCTTTTAGCTAGAATTGCTCTGTTTGCTCTCAGCCAATAGAGGACACTGGAACTATCTCCATATGGAACAGATCCACATGTATATACTTTGTAACTAAGTCTACCTTCAGGGATCCAACTGTGAACTGATGATGTGAGTAAACTACTTTTATATATTTATACAAGATTGTGGCGTTTATTCTTTTAAGAGGGATGTAAGGGAACTTACCAGGAATCTAATATTGAGAGGCTTAAACAAGCCTGCAACGAGCTATCCGCTGTGTGTTTAAAAGGGGAATGTAAAACTCTGCTAAATTATAGAACTTGCTAGCACAAGTTAGGAAGGATATTAATAAACAATATATCCTCTCCTGCCTCCCTGAATATTCCCACATGACCATGGGCCAAACTGTGGCTGGGGTCCTCAGCATCATCCAGGCTTTCTTTCAAAGCTAGTGAGCCTGTACCAATGGGGAGATACAACCTAGCAGTTGGGCGGTGGGCTTGCTTTGTGCCTTCTCTAGCCTTTGGCACCCATCTCCTCCTCTCCCTTGCAACAGCCTCGAACAAGCCAGGGAGTCCTGCTGACTGTGATTGTCAGCCCTTCCCAAGCAGTATGACCAAAGATTGCTTGATGGGGGATGCTTTCCAGGCACTGTCTATATTTTAAAGCTCAGTGTCTGAGCTCCCCAGAACTTTCCCCATGAAAACCTGCTCTTTAAAGCTGAATCAGAGCAAACAGCAATCTTCAGAAAACCCCAATTGCTGTTTGCTCTGATTCAGCTTTAAAGAATGGACATTCAGAGCAAAAAAAAATAGTTGGAGAGTTGGACACTCAGGCACAGAGCTTTAAAGTGCAGACCTGTGCTCGGACAGAGTGGGAAAAAGGGTAAATATTGATAAGCACCAAGTGAGGGCTGGAGAAAGTTCCTGCAGGAAGAAGAGAGAATCTCACCCGAAGATGGATGGCCCCCAATGGCTACAACATACAGAGGAAGCTGCTAATTCCCAGGAAGGGCCCAGCTGTTTGCGTGTATTGATGAACAATCCCTTATGGGGCATTTGAGCGCTCATCGGTTATTCACTGAAGTATCTAGTCCAGCATCCTATTCTCACTGTGGCCAACCTATGGGAATCCCACAACAGGACCCCAGCACAAGAGCCCTCTCCCCTCCCTTGGTTTCCAGCAACTGGTATTCAGAAACATTGCTACTTCTGACTGTGGAGGCAGAGCATAGCCATTCTGGCTAGTAACCATTGATAGCCCTCTCATCCTCATAGCTCAGTAGAAGAGCACCTGCATTGCCTGCAGAAGGTCTCAGGTTCAATCCCCTATCTGCAGGTAGGGCTGGGAAAAGACTCCTGGTCTGAACCTTTGGAGAGCCACTTCTTCCAGTCAGCAGAGATAATACTGAGTTACATGGACCGGTGGTCTGACTCAGTAGGACACAGCTTCTTGTGTTCCTGTGCAGAGAGCAGGGGACATAGGTGGTCATTTGCCATGAGGCTGTACCCATCCTCCCCAGAACTCTACCCAGGCAGCCCCCAAACACTACCCTAAAACCATCTTCCTCCTGCCACATGGTGGAAGCCTGATTAGCTCTGGAGAAGGGCTCTTCCCATCAGCAGAGAGCTGGGAATCAGTCCTCATTTTCCTCTTGGGGTGATTGCTGCTGCTGCTGCTGATTGTGATTGCCAGCAATCTCTGTCTGGAGGCATCTTCCCACCTCGCATCTCCTAAGCCCAGTTTCTAAGCCAGGAGAGGGAAGGACTTCCACCCCCTTACATTGGTGCCAGCAAATTTGAGCAGCTCAAGAACTCCTCACTGCCTTTTCCTTGCCCAGAGGAAACCTCAACCCTACCTGGGTCTCTTATGTCTCCAACCCCACCCCCCTCTGTTACTTGTAGTCTGGTAGATCAGCAACAGCTCCCACCACTAATGGGGAGTTTGTCATCCCTGCCCAATATTTGTAGAGCATGAGGATAAATTATTCATCTATTTGCACTTGTGAGTCCTCTGGGCCCCATGCAAAATTTAAGCAAAACCATAACTTAGCATAACAAACTGTTGCTGTCTGGCTGGGCTGGGCTTCCTGCAGCATTGCTTGGGCCTTGGGGGGCTGCTGGCAGTGATGCCCCCAAGAAGCCCTGCGGGTGTTGAGCTGGAAAAGAGCTGCACACATATCTTGATCTTAAAACTTGTCCCCATCACAGCCCCTGCAAAGCTAGGGTTGCTGATATGTGCAGGAAAACCTGGACATGTTCTCTTTTGAGGGCTCAACATGCCCATTGGGGTAGATTTTTACATTTTAAAGGAAATGTCCAGGTTTTTTTATTGGATGCAGCTCGGGCTCAGTTGGCTCTGCATGTTGTGGAGCCGCTAGCCTGTGAGCCCCATCTGCTGTGGCAGCCCCACACACCCAAGTCCATGAGCTTCTTTCCCCAGCTTGGGCTGGCAGGGGCTGGGGCTGTCCTCTTTTTTGCTCTTTTATGGCAACCCTATCAAAGCCAAAGGCTGGAGAAGGGGGGCTCTCATTGCCTCCTTGAGAATGGAGCTAAAGCTGCCTCTGGAAGCAGCCATCAGCAGCCAGTCTTACTCTTTGCCCCTGATGGGGCAGAACCCCAGAACCTGTGAGCAAAGGCAAATGGAGGAGCACCTTGATTATTTTCCAAGTCACCCAAAGAGCAGAGGAAGCCACACTGGCCCATGATAAATAGTCCAAAATCCACGTTAGGCCAATATCTTTACCCAGGCAGCCCAAACACTACCCAAACAAAGCCCCTGCACTTTCTAACCTGATGAAGAGGTCTATGGAGCACAAAACCCTTTTGGACACCATTTTGCATGGCATTTCAGTTGGCCAAATAATGTGAAGTTTTGAACTTCAGTGTTGATGCTGATGCTGCTATATTTACATGCCCTTCTTCAATTTTAAAAATCTGTCAGAGCATCTCAACCTCAAAGTCAAGATCACAGGGAATTCAACTAAAAGACAGCACAGAAACAGGAGCCATAGACCTGGGCTGTTTCCTGCAACTGGAAAGCTCAAGAGCAGGCATAGGCAAACTCAGCCCTCCAGATGTTTTGGGACTACAATTCCCATCATCCCTGACCACTGGTCCCACTAGTCCCCACTGGG
Source organism: Podarcis muralis (assembly GCF_964188315.1). NCBI lineage: Eukaryota > Metazoa > Chordata > Lepidosauria > Squamata > Lacertidae > Podarcis > Podarcis muralis. Next base: position 30,911,239 of record NC_135668.1, read on the forward strand.
ACCACTAGTCCCAAAACATCTGAAGGGCCAAGTTTGCCTATGCCTGCTCAAGAACCTTATATGTTCTGACCTCCTAGGCCACACCCTAAGCACAGTTGCTGGTGGTGAGGGAGTTTCTGGGGTTGCTTACTCACAAGGAGACCCCTTACTCCTAAGCTCCACAATAATGCTAGGTCCACAGATGCAAGCTCTGTCATCATGTCATCAGCCCAGGACCAGAACTAGACTTTTTGGCATTGTGAAGGACCAGCTCAACCTCCTCCCCTGAGACCTCCCAATGTTCCTAAGTGAGCTTCCTCCCACAGAATGGCCCTCAAAGGGATCCTCAGCACTGTTTCCAGAGGACCTCAGCTGCACCTCAAGGTCCTCAGTCTGTGGGGTAACTGGTTCATTCTCTGAGGACTCAGCGTCTGGTGCCAGATCAGGGCTAAGAACAACACTGAGAGGCATCCTACATCCAACAGCGCTGCATCTTTTTGCACAGATGCCTTTTGGATGCACATACATTGCCTTCTATGGCCCTCCCATTTGCCTGCATATGGCCTGCCATTGTCCCTACAAAAGGGGAAGCTGTTACCCATTTCCCTTTTGAAAGCACCTTCACTCTTTATAGTTACTGCCAGAGCCGGCCCTACCTTTGGGCAGAATGAAACAGCTGCCTCAAGTGGCAGATGCTGCAGGGTGGCAGTGAGGTACTGTAGTGCAGAGCTGTGTCATGTGCCTGCCTTACACTTCCTTCAGCTGCCCCTGCTGCCCTCAGTTGTAGTGGAGGAAGACGAGAAGGACACTGCCCTGTCACCAGTGTTGAAGCCGCGTCCAGCTGCCAGCCCAGCCACCTTCTGCACATGAAAAAGGGAAGGGGCACCATCTTGCCCGTTGCCTCTGGCAACAAAACATTTTGGTCTGCCCTTGCTTACCACCCATTGCCAAATCATGGCTTTGGTTAGGCTCTTTTGAGTGCTGAGCTGCCAAGGGCAGCAAGTGGCTGGCTGGTGTGCACTCGCCCACATCGGGGCTGATGGCTGCTCAGCATGCGCCTCTCACACTTGGCTTCCCTCTGACTGCACTTCAGCGACAGCGCTGAGCTTGCTATGCGCGAATATTTCACAGGGAAGTGTAATTGAAATTCTCTTCCCATTGCCTGGCAAGGATGACTCATACATCACTGTTATTTTGTCTGTATAATAAATAAGGCTAACATCTGAGATTACAGGCACTGGGCTTCATGAATGACGGCAGCCTTTTGCATGCAGAGGCAGAGACCAGTGACATCAGCGCTCAGATCCAAAGCCCAGAGGAGACGGTGGCACAGGCGTTGCATTCCAACTCTCCCTTCCAGGAGCAAAGATGCAAATCCGGGTCTAGCCTGGAGCCCTTTTTGTGCAAGAAATCACAGTGGTTATTGCGCCCAGTTAGGGACAGGCACTTCCATAGGGTGCAGAGAAGAGAGTGTGTGATAGTGCATGCACACATACACCCAGCATGATGACCCCTGATCTTTGCCTGCTGTTCTCTATTTTGCACCAACTCTAGAGCCTCCCTCCTCTCACAGTTGCTGGCTCAAAGATCTGGGGTATGAAATGAGCTGCTGAGACTCCTGTGAAGTTTGGTTCTAAATAGAAGGGCTGAGCTGAATCCCGGCAAGACAGAAGCACTGTTTCTGGGCGACAGGGGGCAGGTGGGTGTGGGGAAACTTCCTGGTCCTGAATGGGGAAGCTGTGCCCCTGAGGGACCAGGTGCACAGCCTGGGAGTCATTTCGGACTCACAGCTGTCCATGGAGGCACAGGTTAATTCTGTGTCCAGCTGAGACCCTGCCTGCCTGCTAACTGTCTCACCAGAGGGGTACATGCTCTGGTTAGCTCCCACTTGGGACTACTGCAATGCGCTCTACCTGGGGTTACCTTTGAAGGTGACTCGGAAGCTACAACTTATCCAGAATGTGGCAGCTAGACTAGTGACTGGGCAGTGGCCGCCTGAACCATATAACATCTGTCCTAAAGGATTTTTTAGGATATAGAGATATATATAGGTGTGTGTGTGCATGTTTTACATACAGTTCCAAAAGAATAAGCAGAAGTCCAAAGGGGGGTGGGGGTGAAAACAAAACCACAACCAAATGGGGACAGAACACACCTAAGGACTTCCCTTCCTCACCTTCTCTGGTGTCCTTTTCTTTTTCCTCTCTTCCCAGTATTCTAAGTTACCAATTCCACACTTCTTACTCATTTTATCTAACTTCCTCATACTGCTGAATTTATTGAAGTCCTGCTAATCTGTTCATTTGTTTTTACTAATTTTTAAAATACTCTACAAACATTTTCCTATACTTTTTATATTCTTGATCGCCTTGTTCTCTTATCTTACTAGTCAGACCTGCGAGCGCCGCATATTCCAACAACTTAAAGCGCCGTTCTTCTTTGGTCAGTGCTGCTTCTGTTCTCCATTTTTGTGCAAGCAAAGTTCCGTATGGCATACAAAAAGGTTTCTTGGGAAATGTTCTCTTATGTATATTTTTTATTTCGTTATAGATCATTTCTCAGAATTCCTTAATTACTTTACACAACCACCACATGTGGTAGAATGTTCCTTCCACCTCTTTGCACTTCCAGCATTTGCCTGTCTCAGCTTTAAATATTTTCACTAGTCTGCTTGGCCTTTAAATGTGGATCATTTTCATGTAGTCCTAAGGGATTTTCACTGGCTCCTAGTACGTTTCTAAGCACAATTCAAAGTGCATCTGCAGGGAGGGCTGGGAGGGGCCCAGCCAGAAACCTGGGAGTGCTGTGGCCAGTCATTGTGGACAATACTGAGCTAGATAGACTAAGGGCATGACTCAGTATATGGCATCTTCTTGAGTTTCCACTCTGGAAAATGCAAGTAGGAAGCATCCTCAGGAGTACAGGAATATAGGAAGCTGCCTTCTAGCCCTACCTCATGATGCCATTGGGGTCTGAACCTGACACCTTCTGCATGCAAAGGTGCTCTCCAACAAAGCTACAAGGGCCCCTTCCCTATGCAGAGGGGGAAGCAAGCCCCTGCATCCTTCATGCTGGAATTTGAAATAATAATAATAAATACCCCAGCCACTCTGGGCAGCTCCCAACAGAATATTAAAAACACAATAAAACACTTTAGGGCTTTAAAGGTGTGCACCAACACTTTGAATTGTGCTTGGAAACATACTGGGAGTCAATGTAGGTCTTTCAGGACTGGTGTTATACGGTCTTGGCGGCCACTCCCAGTCATTAGTCTATCTCCCGCATTTGGGATTAATTGCAGTTTCTGGGACACCTTCAAAGGTAGCCCCACAGAGAGCGCATTGCAGTAGTCCAAGCGGGAGATAACTAGAGCATGCACCACTCTGGTGAGACAGTCTGCAGGCAAGTAGGGTCTCAGCCTGCATACCAGATGGAGCTGGACACAGAATCAACCTTATCTCCATGGACAGCTGTGAGTCCAAAATGACTTCCAGGCTGCACACCTGGTCCTTCAAGGGCACAGTTACCCCATTCAGGACCAGGGAGTCCCCCCACACCTGCCCGATGTGGGTAGATGTGGGTAGCCTTTGTTTTCATGACAATCATGTGAAAGGGAATTTCAAGTTTAGGGAGTGGCAAGAGGAAAAGGGTCCCATGAAGAACTCCTTCCCCATTTCCCAAAAGAACTGCTTTCCTATAAACAGTGGCCAACCAGCCCACCTGCAGAGGTTCAAGCCCCAAAGGACTGCCAGACACAGGTGGATGACAGACTCAGATAAGCTCAGCTAGGAGGTGGCTGTTCCCTGTCTCTTGACCAGCGTGTATAACAAATGGCTGTGTTGGCCCCTGGCACTTAATGAAGAGCTAGAGTCATAGGAGACAGCAACATCAATTGTGGGCTTGGCAGGAAGGGGACACTTTATCAAGTGTCCATCTGCTATTGTGGCTCTGAGAAATGACCTCCTGGAGTCGTGTTATTTTTCGTTTGCAAGTTGCTAATGCAGATCCACAGGGCTGCAGAGAGCAGGGAGAGTGTGTAGGATTCTGCTTCTGGGTCGGCAGCACATGGGGTCAGTGGAGAGGCCGTAATGCCACGTTCAAGCTGGCAAGGGGTCTTTGCACTGCCATCTTCTCCCAGGTCTCCAGCTTCCCTTTCTGTGGAATTAACTGAGTGGCCGCCATGGTCACCACCACTCTGCTGTGACCCCGCCCAGCTTTCCCCACCTCCATGGAATCTCCTGCAGGAAGCTTGCTTGTTTTTCTATGTCTAGAGCATCAACATAAGGCAGGCTCCTCTCTGCTCTGCCCCTGAGATAAGATACTGGCACAAAGTCAGAAGTGTTTGACAAGCATCTCTTTCCAGCTGCCGGTGGCTTTTGGAGCAGAGAAGGACATAGGCAAGAGAAATATGCATGCGCACACACCAGGACCTGAGTGCAACAGGGCTGTTCTCCTCATTTGTGATTCCCAGCATCTGGCATGATAGAGATCCAGTGATGGTGTAGTTGTTAAGGTGTCTGACTAAGACCCGGGAAACCTGGGTTCAAATCCCCACTCAACCATGAAGCTTAGTGTGTGACCTTGGGCTATTCACTGCCTCTCAGCCTAACTTCCCTCACAGGGTTGTTGTGAGAGAAAAAATGCAGCGGGGGGAAACCATGTATGCTACCTTAAGCACTTTGGGAAAATGCTGGGATATAAAATAAAAGAAATCAGCTTAGTGTTGGGTGGGTGGTGAGCAGGGCACACTCTGATTTATTTGTTGGGGGGAACAATCTAGGATATTCCAGCTTCTTGGCCAACATCAGGGGAGGCAGTTTTTTGTTTTTTTTTATAATCATAATTATTAAAATTTTCAGAATACAGAAAAAATAAAAATAAAAAGTAAAAATAGAAATAAAACAGAATTGAAATACTTTTAGAATCTAATTTTCATTGCCCACTTTCCAGGACTTCCCCCTCCCTACTGTATTCCCCTTTCATAATGTTGGTTCTACAAGCTCTCACTCCCAATTTAAACCTTAAATTATTTAGCCCCAAATTCCAATTTAAATTATACAATCATCATCTTTCCCTTAACAAAGAAAAAATATAAATCAAAAATTCTCTCCCCAAGGCCCCCTTGGTTTCATTCCACGAATTCCCTTTTTCATTTACTAATAACACCCCAGCATAATATAAAAAAGATTCAAAAAAATATAGTTACACAGCCTTTGGATTCTGATTCTCCCCCCCCCCCCAATCCCCGGTTCGCATTCCCCATGTCCATCAATCTGTCTGTCTGTTGTCTGCCTGGAAATCTTTAATCCATACACCAATCAGTTCCACCTTGCCAGTTTCTTTTCCTTTTTTCCCTTTTTAATTTAAATATTATAATATTATTTTTGTAATGTCTGATTTCAAACGTCCAATCCAAAAAAGACCCCAAAGGGGTTCCCCCCATTGTTCTGTTCCATGTTGTTGTCAAGTTTCTTGTCCTGTTCTGCTGCTAAAACGTTCTAATTCAAAAGTTTGATGCCTCTACAGGGGTTTGTTATTCAGGAACAAAAACTTACGTCCAGTCCCTTCCTTTCTTCAATAGAGAATTCTATTGTCTCCCTTAATGTAAACACCCCTGTAGACAAAATACTTTTTCAGTTTTGCAGCTTTCTCAGGAGATAGCAAGTCCTATACAGTTCCCAGAGTATTTTTCCGCTTGTAGTTCTTGTAATGTCCCGAAACTCCTCTAGGGGGGTTGCAGTAACTTTGTTTCCTCTTGTCCAAAAGTCCAATTGTTATTCCATATTTTCAACATTGTATCCAAATCGTAACCAATTGTAACGAAATTAACTAGCAAAGTCCTCATAGCAAAGTCCTCTTTACACTTTCCGACTTTGACAGCCACTTTGACAGCTGTCAAAGTCTGCTTCTCTTTTCCCCAGGCTCTCTCGCGGGTTGCCCCGGTTCCCGGGGGGGGGGGGTTTACGTTTCCCTTCTCACCCCACTCTTCTCCTCCAGCACAATTCTTGTAATATCCCATCGTGAAATTCTTGGTTTTTATCCGAAATACGCTTCTCTTTGGACCTTGGTTACTCAGTCCTTGTTTTGAAATGCTTACAATAGGGAGGGGGGACTGACTTCCTTTTTAGATCCCCCCCCGCTCGTGCCGAATCCGAAAAAAAATTCCTTTTTTTCTCCTTTAAAACCCGGTTGCCAGATTACTCACGGGTTGTTGTTAAAAGTCCGATTTTTCAATGGAAGAAGTCGGCGCTCTCCACCGGATGGCATGCGGCTTCGCTCGGCAGGGGAAGCAGAGGACTCAAAGCACCACGCCACTCCCCGGCACCCGATCCGTAGCCTTTAAAAAGGCTCCTTCACGAGTCGGGAGGGCGCTAACGGTGCCAGCCGAGTCACCCATGTCCACGGTCTCCGTGCCCGTGGTTTTTAAGGGTCCCCGCGTCGCCGGCGTGGTAGAACCCGAGCCCTGCCGAGCAGACTCCCTCCGGAGCTCGGAGGGAGTCCGCCATTCGGCGATGGCGCCAACCCGGAAGTCCAGGGGAGGCAGTTTGATTTGTCCCTCCTGACCCTCCCTTGATGGGAACAAATGGTCAGGCTTGTGTAGTAATAATAATAATAATTTATACCCTGCCCATCTGGCTGAGTTTCCCCAGCCACTTTGGGCAGCTTCCAACAGAATATTAATAATAAAAAGCGACAACATCAAACATTAAAAACTTCCCTACACAGGACTGCCTTCAGATGTCTTCTAAAAGTCAGATAGTTTATTTCCTTGCCATCTGATGGGAGGGCGTTCCACAGGGTGGGCGCCACTACTGAGAAGGCCCTCTGCTTGGTTCCCTGTAGCTTCACTTCTTGCAGTGTAGTACTTATTGTTCCTCCTCTCACTTAGCTAGCAGGCTGAAGCATCGGTGCTTAGAGCATCTCAGAACCACAGCAAGCTTATGGGTCAAGTTGTGCCACTCTGGAGATGATTGCCTCAAGTTTTCTTGCCCCCCCCCCGAAAGACCAAAGCATGTGAGGGATCATGAGGAAAGAAACTAAAAATAAAACTGGTAGCATCATTACACAAATCTATGGTGTGACTGCATTTGGAATACTCTGTACTGTTCTGGATGCCTTGCTTCGAAAAGGATATTGTAGAGTTGGAAAAGGTTCAGAAAAGCACAACCAAAGGATCAAGGGGAGGATGAAGAAAGATGGCAGCTTTGGGGACTTTAGAGAAAAAGTGAGTAAGAGGTGACATTGTAGAAGTTTATGAAATTATACATGGCATGGAGAAAGTGGAGAGAAAAGTCCCCCCCCCTTTCATAACATTAGAACATATGGGTGTCCAATGAAGCTGAATGCTGGAAGACTCAGGACATATAAAAAGAAGGACTTCTACAGATTATAGTATATAGTTAAACTATGGGACTCATTGCCCCATGATGGCCACCAGCTTGTGTAGCTTTACAAGAGGACTGGCCAAATTCATGGAGGGGAGGGCTATTGATGGCTACTAGCCATAATGGCTGTCTTCTGCCTGGAGGCAGTAATGCTTCTGAATACTAATTGCTGGAAACCCCAGGAGAGGGAAGTGCTCTTGTGCTCAGGTTCTGCTTGTGGACTTCCCATTGAGGTATTTGACGGGCCACTGTGAGCCCCAAATGCTGGACTAGATGGGCCATTGGCCTGATCCAGCAGGCTCTTCTTATGTTCTTATTTATTAGAGCGAGCGTAGCCACATTCCTGCTCAGCTTCCTCTGCCTGGCCCCAGCAAATCTCCACGATGTTCCTGTCTTTCACCACCACACCCTCATCCCTACCCAAAGAATCCTGGGATCTGTAGTTTAACACTCACAGAGCTACCATTCCCAGGACCATTAACAAACGACGTTTCTCAGGATTCGGAGGTGGGAAGCAATGTGCTTCAAATACATGTTGAATGTGCTTTAGATACAAAGTGTGGATGTGACCCAAGTCCTCTCCTTTTACCTCCTTGGGCCTGATAGAGCAGTGTGCTCTTGCTGTGCCAAAACCCTTAAACTACGAGACTCTGTCCCCTTTTCATTTTTATACCAGGTTCTCATTCTGGCATTCTCTCAGCAGGGCATCCAGCACCATCACTGGGGGCTTTTTGCATGACCTGCCTTATTCCATCTGGGACCTTCTAGTGCCCAATCTTAGGGCAGCCAAGTGTTCCCAGCTAATAAAGCAGAGGGCAAGCCAGAGAGACCTCTTGCTTCTTCACTGCAGGGGGGGTAACTACTACTCTGAGATGTTGCTTCCTCCCTTCTTTCCTCCCTTCCTCCATTGCCACTCCCTCTGCAAAGTCTCCCGTGTTAATGTTCATTGCATTGTTTAGCCAATTACTAATTTACTAGGAATTAACTTTAATGCATTAATAAATGTTGCCATTTTCCTGACAAATAGCCATAATAATGCATTTTAATAGGCTGCAGCAGTCAGGGATAAATATCTTTTGCATATTACTTATTCAGTACATCTGTAGCTAATTATATTTGCTGAATAATTACACCGCAGCTGTCTCCGCGCACCCCCCCCCCCGGCCTGTGTCAGCAGCCCGCCCGTGATAAATCCCCACCCACCCAGAAAAAGGAGACCCACAGCCATGGTGATTATGGAGCTTAATCACCTGCCATGGGGGGGAGGCCTCTTGGCGACACTGTCCAGCCGGGCACGCTGCCAGCGGCTGTGATTTAGTTACCTCTTCACAAGAGAAACTCATTCCAGAGACAGATCACTGCAACGGCCCTCCACGTGGGCCATGAATAATTCTTTAATCAGGGCCAAGCCGGGACCGGAATCCCATGCCAACATCAGGAGGAAAAGGCACAAAGGGGCAGGATGGCATGGTGGGCACCTCCAGCACAGCTTCCCCCTGAAAGGAAACCCACGGAGCCAGTGGGTCTCATTGACTGAGCCAGCAGCTGGAATACTGGAAGGCAGCTTTTGAGTGGCACAGCACAGGTTGGGTTCTGGACACCACAGTTTAAGAAGGAAATTGACAAGCTAGAAGGTGTGCAGAGGAGGGTGGCCAGGACGATCTGGAAACCAAGCCCTAGGATGAATGGTTGAGGGAACTGGGGTTGCCTAGCCTGGAGGAAACTGAGTGTGAAAAAGCTAAAGGGACCCCGGCCATTAAGTCCAGTCGTGACCGACTCTGGGGTTGCGGCGCTCATCTCGCTTTATTGGCCGAGGGAGCTGGCGTACAGCTTCCGGGTCATGTGCCAGCATGACTAAGCTGCTTCTGGCAAACCAGAGCAGCGCGCGGAAACACAGTTTACCTTCCCGCTGGAGCAGTACCTATCTATCTACTTGCACTTTGAGGTGCTTTCGAACTGCTAGGTTGGCAGGAGCAGGGTCCGAGCAATGGGAGCTCACCCCGTCGCGGGGATTTGAACCGCCGACCTTCTGATTGGCAAGTCCTAGGCTCTGTGGTTTAACCCACAGCGCCACCCGCGTCCCATTGTGAAATAGGATAGCCATCTTCAAATACCTGTAGTGCTGCCACTAGGAGGATGGAGCAAGTTTGTTTTCTGCTACTCCAGAGGGGAGGACCCAAACCAATGGATTTAAATGACCAGAAAGGAAATTTCAACTGAACATTATGAAGGACTTTATGATGGCATTAGCTGTTTGACAGTGGAATGGACTTCCTCAAAAGGTGGTGGACTCTCCTTCATTGGAGGTTTTTAAATTGTGGTTGGGTGGCCATCGGTCAGGAATACTTTAGATGTGATTCCTGCTTTGCCATGGGTTAGAGCAGATAGTAGATGACCCTTGGGGGTCTGTTTCAATTCTATGATTCGATTCGTCTATGTGGCCAAATTATTTTTAAAATAATAATTAAAAAGCAGATGTTGATGATGTGCCTATGGGGTGCATTGGGGGCTGGCAAGTATTCACAGAAGCAAAATTGCCAGCAGATTGAGAAGCAGAGAGTATGTGAGATTGAAGAACTCTGTGTAGCTCAAAAGCTCACATCCAACATTAGGGCCACACCAATTTCTCCAATAGAGCATCAAAACTGTTACACCATGAAGATCAGAAACAGCACTGAAGGGAACCCCACTCTGGCCTCTGTACCAGCCAGGGGACCAAGGCCACGAGTCCCACCACCACTAAAGAGCAGCGCATCAAAAAGAAGACCTTGCATGTTCAAAATCATGCCACCTGTCACTTCTTTCTGCAGTGACAACATTGGCAGTCACAACATTTCTGGGTTGTCTCTTACCAAGACTGCTAGCTATGATTCCTGCATTGCAGGGGGTTGGACTATATGACCATTTGAGTCTCTTCCAGCTCTACATTTCTATGATTCTGTGCTTCCCTGGCATTCTGCTGTCTCACATGTGTCCCCTCACATTGGTCTTCTGCTGCCTAAGTCACGTGCCTCTCGTCATTCTGCTCATGTGACACTCCCCCTCTCCGAATCCCTGCACTGGCTTCCTAGCTGGTTTGTGGCTCAGCTCTGAAGCATACAAAGCTGTAATGAAATAAAAACTACCCCTGAGCATGTGTGAGATGTACTTTCCTCGCCCTAGCCCTCTCCCACAGGGATGTGTGGAATGGATTGCATTGGGAGGTGGTAGGCTTCACTGGAGATGTTTAAGAAGAAGCTAGATGGCTGTCGCGAATGCTGTAAGTTGCCATTAAACTGGGGGTTGAGCTAGATGACTTCCAAGGTCTCTTCGATGTTTCCTGAGCCCCAGCCATTTGCCTGTTTGGAACTCTGTAGTTCTGTGAAAAGCCACCAGCCAGCCTCCCTGCCACCAGCTCATCCTGACGCTGTACCTCTAGCCAAGAGCAGAGCAAGCTCAGTTGCAGAAATGAGCTTGCAGAGCAAAGAGTCGGTAATGATTTGTGCAAATAAGCCAAGCTGTACACTGTCAGAGAAGGCAGGCAGCTCCTCCCTCCTGTGCCTGCCCTATTCCTGCACTGGGTTATTCCAAGCCCATTAGAGCCACATTACTAGAGTTCAACAGGCCACATTAAATGCTCTTGTTAAATGTCAATCCCAATGGGAGGTAATAATGAGCTGCTAGTGCCTGTACATAAGGACACTGGAAACTGCCTTATACTGAGTCACACTCTCCATCCAGCAAGCTTAGTGTTGTCTACACTGACAGGCAGCAGCTGTCCCAGGTTTCAGGCAGGGGACTTCCCCAGCCTTATCTGCAGAAGCTGCCAGGGGTTGACCCTCAAAACTTCAGCATGCAAATCAAGTGCTCTCTCCCTGGGCCTTTCCCCTCCTCCCTTGCCCTCCATGCATCTTCCAGGGCACAATTTATGACATGCTTGGACCAGTTCCCCACCCCCACCCCCCTGTACTAATGAAGAGGGATGGATGTGCTGGTATTGTAGCTGAGACAGCAAGAACAAGAGATTGAATTATAACTGCCCCCCACCCGATGTGTGATGACTACCCAAGCATTCCTGCAAAGTCCTCCCTGCTTCCTCCTTTCATCTGAAAGAACATTGCAGTAGCTGTCAGAGGACAGGTAACTGTCACACACCAGGGTGGCATAGCTGGCAGCCCCTTGCCTTGGTCTTCTCTCTGCCTTTCTGGGCCTGGGCTTACAGCATGAAACTGAGCCAGGGGAGGGGGCTGGGACAGCAAAGAGTTGCCCGTGTTTAGGGCGGTGGCACATGGAGGGGTTGGTAACCTGGGCCCTGGCTTGCTGCTGGCACTGCAGCTGGCCCTGCAGTGAAGCTAACAGTGAAGCTGCCTACAGTGGCCAACTCTCAACCAGTCACTGTAACTTAAGAACATAACATAAGAAGAGCCTGCTGGATCAGGCCAGTGTCCCATCCAATCCAGCATCCTCTTCTCATAACAGCCAACCTGATGCCTTTGGGAAACCCACAAGCAGGACCCAAGCACAGGTACACTCTCCCCTCCTGTGGCTTCTAGCAACTGACATTCAGAAGCATTGCTGCTTCCAGCTGTGACAGCAGAGCATGACCATCATGGCTAGTAGCCATCAAGAGTTTTCTCCTCCGTGAACTTGACTAACCCTCTTTTCTAGCCATCTAAGGTGGTGGGCATCACAGCCTCTTGGGGGAGTGAGTTCCACATTTTGACTGTCACGGTCCAGTCTACGGGCGATCGAAGTCCCGGCTGAGGATGTCGGGACCGGGGACAAGATGGCGGGGTGGGAGCAGGAATGAGAGTCCAGAAGTCAGGGGTCCGAGAGTAAGGAAGCAAAGAGTCACGAAGTCAAGGGTCTGAGGGGCAAGAAGCAAGGAGTCACAAAGACAAGGGTCCGAGGGGCGAGAAGCAAGGAGTCAGGAAGCCGGGGTCCGAGGATCAGGAAACAAGAAGACAAGAAGCCAAACGCAGCAAGGCAGGAAGCGTGTTGCTGTGGCAAAGAGCTGAAGGGAAATGCTGACCTTATATCCCTTCCCAGCTCTTGCCACCAGGTGCAGTGAGTTACCAAGCGGCCTCACCTGTGCGGCCATGCCTTGCCTCTCCAGAACAAACTTAGGAAGGCCCCAGTCCTGCGAAGCCCTACTGGTCACAGGGCCTGGCTCCTGCACGCACTCCTGACATTGACTATGCACTGTGTAGAGATGTCCTTTCTTTTGTCTGTCCTGAATCTTCCAACATTCAGCTTCTTTGGATGCCCACAACTTCTAGTGAGATGAGGTGGGGTGGGGACTTCTCTCTATCTACTCTCTGCATGCCATGCATAACTCTATAAACTTCTGTCACATTGCCTCTCACTTGCCTTTTCCCTAAACTGAAAAGTCCCAAACCTTTCTTCATAAAGGAATCATTCCACCCCCATTATCATTCCAGTTGCCCTTTCCTGAACCACTTCCAACTCTACCCTCCTTTTTGAGGTGAGGCAACCAGAACATCTTCCTCTTGAATCTACAGCAATGAACAAGGGATCACATTTACCTTCATGCTGTGCAAAACTTTGCCTGCTCTGTTCTCTCTTCCAGGCCAGTTTCCGGGGGACAGGAACTGAGCAGGCTGCTCTTCAAAGGCAACAAGTATAACAACAGGAACTGCAGCAACAAGACTCCTTTTGTGTGGCTGTCTGGGTGGCTTCAAGCAAGTGTGAGCATTTGTCTGCCTCTCCTTCATTGTGCTGTCCATAATTGACTTCTGCCCTGAACAGTAGATTGTTCAACTGATCTTAAAGAATGAGTTATGTGTTAAATGGTCTCTTATCTTACCTTCTGCCTGGATCCCTGTTGGTGCAGGGCCTGTGAGCCATGCACAAATCAACATCCAAGTGCAATCAACAGCCTACAAGATGGTAAGTGTGTTTCTGGCACAAGCTGCAAATGACCACTGCAGGCCCAAATCAAATTTATTCTGCCCATCAACAGGAAAAGCCATAGATTTCTTATCTCCAGGCAACCCTGTCTCAGTTCTGCTCTTTCAGATGTTGAAGGCTCATGCAGGCTGCAAAGGAGCTGTCCAGAATGCTGAGCCAAGGATCTGGGTGGCCAGACAGACAGACAGCAAGGGAAAGCAACAAGCTTCACAAGGCTGATGTTGCACCACCAGCCAATCCTCCTGGCTGCAATTATACTTTGGCCTGTTAGATTACTCAATACAGTTTGGCTTTAGGTTTAAGGATAATGAACTTTGCTCTGGTCAACAACAAGAAATGAAAGTGACAAGGAATAAGGGTGAGGTGACATTTGATTATTCATGTACTGCTTAGCCACAAAGAACAAAGTTGTGCAAAAATGTTCAAACACCTGTAACCACAGACTGCCAGTAAAGCACAATGATTGCAGTGCACACTGAATCTCAAGAGTAAACAACTATTTTGTAAACAACATATTGAACTATTGCTTTGAACTTTCCATTTTATATTTGCGGAAGTAAGTCTCGGTGCCTTGCGTGTCAATGATTGTATAGATAATGTGCACTCTGCATCATGCTCAGAGGACTCTTTGGTTCTCATGAGATCAGAGATCACTCTCCAGGTATCTGAAATACAGTGGTACCTCTGGATATGAATGGGATCCATTTCGGAGCCCCGTTCGTATCCAGACCAGAAGCAAACGCAACCCATGTCTGCATGTGTGTGGGTAATGATTCACCGCTTCCGCACGAGCGGTGAAACCCGGAAGTAACACTTTCTGTTACTTCCGGGTCGCCGTGGAGTGCAACCCGAAAGCGCTCAACCTGAAGCACATTTAACCCGAGGTATCACTGTAAAGAGGCTCTCAAGGAAAGACTCAAGTGTCCTGTGGTTGATTTCTACAACAGATCTGTGTGGTCTGCCCTACCTGGGCCATGATGGGACTGAGACAATGATGCAAAAGTAGAGCAGGTGCAGTGGTGAGGCTTCCCTGGGGCAAATGCAGTGCATGGCTTGCCTGACATTTCTAGCTCTTGCCATAGGAACATCAGAAGAAGCTGCTATATCGGGCCAAAGGAGCCCATCTAGTCAAGCATCCTGCTCTCACAGTGGCCCACCAGATGCCCCAACAGGAAGCTCACAAGCAGGACATGAGCACAAAAGCAGCACTCTCCCCACCTTCAATGGGTTTCCAAAAACTGATATTCAACATATTACTGCCTCCGACGGTGAAGGCAGAGTCTTGCCATCATGGCTAGTAGCCCCTGGTAGATTTATCCTCCACGAATTTGCCCAGTCCTCTTTGAAAGCCACCCAGGTTGGTGGCCATCATTGCCTCCTGTGGGAATTGCAATGTGATTTATTTTGTGTCTCCTAAATCTTCCAACATTCAGTTTCATTAAATGCCCACAAGTTCAAGTTGCCATGAGGAATCCAGCTTGACTGTCCGGAGAGACAGGCTGAGATGGGAGGCAGCCTTGGCCTTTGAAGATGGAACAGAGCTTTGTGTTGTCTATCCACACCAGGTCTGATGGCAGCCTGCAGCACCCTATGGCAGGTCTTGAGGCCCCAGCGACTCCTTTTTCCCCTGGTGTCAGGCCACTATCTTAATTTCCCACTCTCCAGTAGCATCTGGGTGCTTGTAGGATATCAACATGACTGGTCCGCAACTGGGTTATGGTAGTCAAGGAGAGAAGGAGAGAAATACAATTCTAAGAGAGGATGTAAACACTCCCTGGCACTGTGCTGACTACCCACACGTGTTGTTTGTATGCAGGGCTTGACTGCACTGACTGCTAGGATTTTGCACCCACAATTGAAATTGAGGACTCAGCTACACAGCTGCAAATAAAACGTTTTAAATTTGTTGTAAAATGCAATATACAAATGTGACACTAGATGGCAACAGTGAGCTATGCCAAATTCGATGTATGTCTCAAAACGTTTTTTGAAAAAGCATTTTTCACGGCGTTTTTTATATGTATGTAGATTCCACCCTAGTTTCATGTACTTTGTTTTTAGTGAGCATTTTTGGAAAACAACATTTTGAGCTTCCTTTTGGGAGGCTTAATCGCATCTTTTCCTGGGTATTAAGAAGGCAATGCTTACTAGGTTTAATCAAAAACTTGCCTGAGTTCTAGGAAGCCTGTTAGGAATAATTAACACCCATCCTCACTTCTCCAGAGTGCTAATATTTGTGGCTAATCCGATATCCTCTATTTAAAAGTCAGGATGGTATTAACAGCCTCCCAGCAAAAATGCTCAGAGGCCCATCAAGATCCTGACCTCTTGAAGGAGAGAATCAGAAAATACCCCCTTTAGGCTGTGGTGGTCTGGCTATTCAAGACACAGAAAGGGAGGCCACAGGGGCATTTTTTGGGCAACAAAATAGGTTTCTGCTCCTTCGGAGCGGAGCTGGCTGGTGAAATCCCTCGATGGGGCTCCTCATCTCAGCTGTCTTTTCTTTCAACTTAGTCTGCACAGGATCAGACCCTCTTGCTTAACAACTGTTAACTGGGAGGACACAATCCTTTGTGGTGCTGCTCCTTCACCAGTGGCTTCCCTTGCATGCAGAGAAAACATTGACAAAGGAGCAACACACTTCTCAGCCTTCTTGTCCCTCATGCCTGCCCCTCTTTTCTGCCTGCTGACAGCCTTAGATGGCTCAGGGCCCTCAATCCAACTCAGAGTGACCTGGGGTGCCTGAACCCAACATGAATGAGGGCTGAATCCCTCCCAATGGGCCCATTTTGTCTCAGGATTTGTTGTGGGTGCTGTAGCTCAAAACAGAAGGCATGGGAGACGGTGCGGCTCTCTTTTCCATGCTTTCTCATCATGTTGTGATTGGCTGTGCTGCCCGTCAGTGCACAGCCCCCCTACTTTGTTTGCAGCACAAATACACAGGGGGCGTCGCAGTGTAAAGAAGGACTGAAATCAAGTAGAGGTTTCTAATTAGAATCAAGCCTTTGAATGTTTAAAAAAGCGTAACTGTAAAGCCTTTTAAATTGTTGCCATTTTTAATCAGCAAAAGAGTTATATCTGCACTGGGCTGTAAAATATCTGGAAGCAGGACCAGCTTGTGAGTGTGTGCTTTGCAAAATCTAAAAGGGAATAAGGTGGTCGCTCTGGGGGAGGGTGGAATTTTGCTCTTCCTTGGCAAGGGGTGAAATGGGCAGCATCTTCCGTCCTCCAGCCCACTGCCCACCCCCAGTAACAAGCAACTGGTGGTTCTCCTGGAGGAGTGGGGTGAACAGACAACAACACAACCAATCTCCTGGAAGAAGAGCTACAAGACGTTCCCCTCTGCATGAGAGCAGCTCCTGACCTGAATGCTTCTTTCCTAACTCTATACAATGTTCAGACTGGCTGTGCCAGCTCAGTGGAAAGGAAAACCCGGGAACTGGCTTTTTCATTATCATTTCACCTCTTCCTAAGCTCTCTGCTGGGGGAGGTTAAAAAGAACATGGCAACACCACGTGCCAAAGTGTTTTCTCCAGAGTGCTTCACGGTTCACAAGATGGTTTGCATACAGCAAACTTTCTTCCCTGATGGAAGCTTTGGGCAACAACCCATGGACATCCAGTGAAACAGCTTGTTGGAAGATTTGGGAAAGATCAAAGAAAGACCTTCGCACAGTGTGTAGTTAAACTATGGAACTCCCACCCACAGGAGGCAGTGATGGCCACCACCTTTGATAGCTTAAAAGAGAACTAGACAAACTCATGGAGGAGGGAGCTATCAATGGCTAGTAGCCATGATGGCTCTGCTCTGCTTCCACATTCAGAGGTAGCAACGCTTTTGAAAACCAGTTACAGGAAACCACAGGAAGGGAGAGTTGCTCTTGTGCTTGGATTCCACTTGTAGGTTCTCCACAGGCTGTCCACTGTGAGAACTGGATGCCAGACTGTATGAGCCATTCACCTGATCCAGCAGGCTCTTCTTATGATCTGACCTAGGGGGAGTGGGTGGTGCTGTGGTCTAAACCACTGAGCCTCTTGGACTTGCTAATAGGAGGGTCATCTTACCTGGAGCTGCGAGTAGGGGGTGAAGTTGGCGCTTTACCCTCTCCAAAGTGGGAAGAGGCCTTTCCCTGTTTGCTACCCCCTCCTATAGGGGCAGCGTAGCACCCAAAGGAGGGTCTTTCATGGCATCTCAGCACATAGGCAGTTGCATACAGGAACTGCTGGGCCTTTGGGTGTCCTGGGCACAGAATTGTGCTCTCCAGGTGTTTTGGACTACAACTCCCATCATCCTTGATGATGCCCAATGCCAGCTGCAGGAGCTGCTGCGAGTTGCAGTCCAAAACATCTGGAGGGCACCCAGCTAGCTACCCACTAGTGCAGCAGTTCTCAACCCATGGGCCCCCAGATGTTGTTGGACTACAATTCCCATCAACCCTAAGCTCTGGCCTTGCTAGCTAGGGGTGATGGGAGTTGTAGTTCAGCAACATCTGGGGACCCACAAGTTGAGAAAGGCTGCACTAGTGTGAGGGTCTTAAAGGAGCCAGCACTGTGGACCCTGCCTTAAAGAACCCCAGATTTCCTTGCACTCACTCCTAATTTGCTCAATGCAGCATCTCTCATTTGGCAGCCTGGTTGCTGCTGCTTTCCAGATTCCCCACAGATGGCAATCAGGCCACGGGCTTTGGGGCTCTTGCCGTTCCCTGTATGCTATTAGCTCTCCATTAAGCAACAGATCTGACTCAGAGCCAGAAGCCGCTCTGCATTTCTCTGCACAATAAGCCTCTGCTTGACATGGTCTGTGATTGCTTTTTTAAAACTGCGCAGGGGGATCAGGTCCGTCATCCCCTGATAAGGTATCAGGTGACAGAGAGATCACTGCCCACCCCATAAATCTGCAACTAATCCTTTGCAATCAATATTTTTCATTAAGAACCTGTGCAAGTCAGGCCATTATAGGAGGAAAATCTGTTTAGGTTGACACCTTGATGAAGTTATTCAGTGCAGGAGCTTAAGTCATTGAAAGGTAATAAAGAGCAGGCAGAGCTTGAGGAGTCGGTTATGAGTGCAAGCGCCGGGCCAGAGAGGTTTATTTCAGTGGGGGGGAATTATCATGCTGATTTATCAAGGAATTAGGAGGAGCGGATGGTGCTGCCAGGGATGGCCCCAAGGCAAAGAGCGCCAGGCGGAGCCAGACCTTGGCCAAGGAAACCAAACACTGCCCTTTGCCAACTGGGCACCCTCCAGATGTCTTGGATTAAAGCTCCCAGCAGCCCCACCCAGCCTGTAGCCTAAAATATATGGGGGGCACTAGGTTGGCGAAGTCTGGTATAAAGCTTTCATGTCCTCTTGGGTGGAGCTGACGCTTGGGTAGAAGATTCGGGACAGCTAATGGAAAGTGCTTCTTTCATGTGGTGCATAGTTAAACTATGGAACTCCCTCCCACAGGAGGGCAGTGTTGGCATAAGAACATAGGAGGAGCCTGCTGCATCAAGATAATCACACATCTACTCCAGGGTCCTGTTCTCACAGTGGCCAGATAGATGCCTGTGGGAAATCGGCAAGCGGGATTAGAGCACCAATTTGGATGGCTTTGAAAAAGAACTGGACAAATTCGTGGAGGTAAGGGCTTTCAAAGGCTACTAGCCACAATGGCTCTGCCTCCATGGTCGGAAACAGTAATGCTTCTGAATGCCAGCTGCTGGAAACCAGAAGAGGGAATCATGCTTGTGGGGCTGCCTTTTGGCTTCCACGTCTTCAGTTCTCTGCAGGAGAACCTAAAAGCATAAGAAGAGTCTGCTGGGTGAGGCTAGTGGCTTTCAACCTTTTTGAGACCACAGCTCCCTTGATCAACCACATTCTTTCTGCAGCTCCCCTGTGGAAGCCCCTTACACAGGGGTTCTGTTAGAGGACATGTGCAAGTGGGGATTTCCCCGTTCCACCCTGCCTCTTTTTTACATCACTTTTGGCACACATGTAAGGGGGTGTGCATGTGTTGATGGGAACCCAAGTGATGCCACAACTCTGTAGGGACAAGATGACACACTCTGCATGGCATCCCATCCAGCCTTTCCCAAAATTAGTGTGTACATGGTTGGGATGCACTCACCCATGCGGACTTCCCTACCCACCATTCAAGGCTCCACAATTTAAGGAGGATATTGACAAGCTGGAAGGTGTATAGAGGAGGGCAAGCAAGATGATCAAGGGTCTGGGCCCCAAGCTTTATGAGGAACAGTTGAGGGAGCTGGGAATGTTTAGCCTGGAGAAAAGGAGACTGAAAGGAGATGTGATAGCCATCTTCAAATATCAGTGCCACCTGCCAGAGAACATTAGAACTTAAGAAGAGGTTGCTGTATCAGGCCCATCTAGTCCAGCATCCTGTTCTCATGGTGGCCAACCAGATGCCTGTGGGAAACCTGCAAGCAGGATCTGAGCTCAAGAGCCCTCTCCCCTTCTCTGGTTTCCAGCAACTGGTATTCAGAAGCATTGCTGTCTCCAGCTGTGGATGCAAGGCATAGCCATTTGGGCTAGTAACCATCTATATCCCTCTCCTCTATGGATTTGTCTATATAAGAACAGGAGACCACCTGAGAATCAGAAGCATCCCAGTACCCCAGGCAAGGATACCTCCTCCAACCCAGAATTGCAGATGACGTGTTCAGGCACCCAGCTTTCTGCCTGCTCTGTGTGAAGACAGACTGTGTTTTTCTTCTTCCTGTCTCTGATGTATTGACAGGAGGGAAACCAGCCTGTCTCCAGCATCTATCTCACTCCTCAGCCCATTTACCTTCCCAAAGTTGGAAAACCCTCCACTTCCCACAGTTGTCAAATCCTTGCCAGCTTGCAATTGGGTAAAGACTCTGCCACTCTGACTGCAGCAGCCCCCAAGATTGCCTTGCCCAGCCAGTGTTTGTGGGTGGCTGTCACTGAACCTGGCCCTATCAATAATGGATGCTGGCAAACCTCAGAGAGTGCTAAAATTTCTCTTTCCCTGATGAATTATGAATGCAGGAGAGAACAGAGTGTGGCTCTGTCATGGAGGTTTTGCTCAGATGGTGTTTTAGGAAAAGCCTGCAATTGGCTTCTTTTGTATCTACCAAGTTTATTTGTGTGTTAAAAAGCCATTTTTTAAAAATTACTAAGTTTCCTCCTTAACTGACAGAAGGGTGAAACTCCCATGGTAGACTGGTGATACCTTCATCTCAAAGCTGTAACTCAATGGAGTTGATGGCTCCAGCGTTGCGGTGGAATGTGTCTCATCCTCTTAGCAAGGTCAGGTAGGAATTCTGAGTCTGTCGCTTGGAACACCAACAGCCTTCTCACCATTAAAGTACCATGGCACTGAAATTGGTTTGCATTTATTGTGAAATTGCTTAGGTTTCTTCTGCAAGCATTCCTAAGCTTTGATTCTTTTTTTTTATTTTACAAAAACAAATCTCAGAAGATGTTTTCCAGTGTGTCGGACTCCCTGTGTTCGGAGGGTGAGGTCCCAAACTAGGAGGAGGAGGTACTGCCTTCAATACTGACGCCCCACTTTCCCTAGAATTCCAATGCATGAAGAGCTGGC